>NW_012100654.1:2205857-2213860 GCF_000951045.1 Mandrillus leucophaeus | reverse complement strand
AAGGGAACTTGTAGTTATTATTCTAGGACCAGTAATAATTTTTACGTTTCCTCTCTTCTCTTTTTACTAATTGATATGTGAAGCTATATGACTGTTACAGGAAGTATCAATTATTGCATGCTAAACAATTTAAAAGCCTTGTATTAATTCAAAACTACAATAAGATCCTACGACATGCCTTTAAAGTGTCTAAAATTTAAGACTGACCACATCAAATGTTGATAAAGATATGTAGAGACTGGAACCCTCACACCCTGCTGGTAGGAATGTAAAATGATAAATGTTCTTTGGAAAACAGTTTGGCAGTTTCTTAAAAAGTTAAACACCTACCATATGACCCAACCATCCCACTCCTGGGTACTGACCCAAGGGAAATGAAAGCATACGTCCATACAAAGACATGAACATGAACAATTACAGCAGCTCTCTCATAACAGGCAAAAACTAATGTCCATCAATAGATGAATGGATACATAAACTGTTGTGTATCCATGTGATGGAATACTACTCAGCAACAAAAGAATGAATGGATACACTAACAACATGAATGAATCTCAACTGCTAAGGGAAATAAGGCAGGCAAAAAAAGAGTGTATACTAGACATACGAAATTTGAGTAAATGCAGTCTAGTGTGCAGTGACAGAAACCAAATTCATTGCCTGGGGTAAGGGAGGCAGGAGGGAGAAGAGGAAGAAATGATGACAAAGGGGCATAAATACACTTTTGGGGGTGAAGGATATATTTGTTACTTTGATTGCAGAGTTGCTTTCGTGAGTGTACATAAATATTAAAATTTGTTAAACTGTACACTTTCAATATGTATAGCTCATTGTACATCAATTACACTTCAATGTTCAGGCTGGTCTTGAACTCCTAGGCTCGAGCCATCGCGGCGTTGGCCTCCCAAAATGCTGGGATTACAGGCTTGAGCCACCGCGCCCGGCCCCAAAATCTTTTTTCTTACCAGTAAAACAGTAATAATAATACAAAACATGTATTGTGCACTTCCATTATTCTTCCATTATTCCACTTAATCTTCACTACAACCTTTGTGACATAGGTAATATATTGCGATCTCTTAGGTAAGGAAACTGGTGTTAAGAGAGACGAAGTGACCCTCCCATCAACTAGCAAGGGCCAGAGAAGCCAGATTCAGATGACCAAACTCTTGCCCACATTCATGTACAGAGAGGAACTGTGCATGTAATAAATGGGATAATTCATAAACGTGCCTGGTTCATGATAGGCTCTCAGCTTGTGGCTGCTGGATCCAAAATAAATGTTTGTTGAATGGAAGGTTGCATCTAAAATGGAAATAGCTCCACAAGTGAAGGATGGCTCAGCATAAGAATAATAATTCTGTTTTCTGTGAAGTGGGCTCTTGTTATGTAAATAGTGTTAACAAACTTGGCCCAGAGGTTGGGCTGCTGTGAATGAGTCAGGACATGCTTGTTCATCACCCAGGCTTTCAGGCTTGGAGGCTTTACAAGTGGTGACTCCACAGAGTATTTACATTAAAAATAATTTCCCTTATTGTTGGGTTGGCTGGCAGAGCTAGCTGTTTTGAAGGCTTGAGTTCTGTATTCCACATTTGGGGAAGGAAGCAATAGTGGGAAAGTGGATTGAAAAAAAAAGGAAAACAATGAACTACAAATGGAATATAGCATGAGAGCCAGAGTACATCAGCTTTGGAACAGATTCTAAGATCAAATCTTTACCCTATTCTAACCGTGGGCCCCTGAGTCAGTCACTTCACCTCTCAGCCTCAGTTCTTCTTCTGTAAAATGGAAATAAGCCTGCTTTGCAGAGCTGTTGCTAGGTTTAGACAGAATGTATTAAAAAGTATTATAGTTAACACATAAAAGGGAGTATATAAAGGGAACTTGTAGTTATTATTCTAGGACCAGTAATAATTTTTACGTTTCCTCTCTTCTCTTTTTACTAATTGATATGTGAAGCTATATGACTGTCACAGGAAGTATCAATTATTGCATGCTAAACAATTTAAAAGCCTTGTATTAATTCAAAACTACAATAAGATCCTACGACATGCCTTTAAAGTGTCTAAAATTTAAGACTGACCACATCAAATGTTGATAAAGATATGTAGAGACTGGAACCCTCACACCCTGCTGGTAGGAATGTAAAATGATAAATGTTCTTTGGAAAACAGTTTGGCAGTTTCTTAAAAAGTTAAACACCTACCATATGACCCAACCATCCCACTCCTGGGTACTGACCCAAGGGAAATGAAAGCATACGTCCATACAAAGACATGAACATGAACAATTACAGCAGCTCTCTCATAACAGGCAAAAACTAATGTCCATCAATAGATGAATGGATACATAAACTGTTGTGTATCCATGTGATGGAATACTACTCAGCAACAAAAGAATGAATGGATACACTAACAACATGAATGAATCTCAACTGCTAAGGGAAATAAGGCAGGCAAAAAAAGAGTGTATACTAGACATACGAAATTTGAGTAAATGCAGTCTAGTGTGCAGTGACAGAAACCAAATTCATTGCCTGGGGTAAGGGAGGCAGGAGGGAGAAGAGGAAGAAATGATGACAAAGGGGCATAAATACACTTTTGGGGGTGAAGGATATATTTGTTACTTTGATTGCAGAGTTGCTTTCGTGAGTGTACATAAATATTAAAATTTGTTAAACTGTACACTTTCAATATGTATAGCTCATTGTACATCAATTACACTTCAATGTTCAGGCTGGTCTTGAACTCCTAGGCTCGAGCCATCGCGGCGTTGGCCTCCCAAAATGCTGGGATTACAGGCATGC
This sequence comes from Mandrillus leucophaeus, assembly GCF_000951045.1. Taxonomy (NCBI): domain Eukaryota; kingdom Metazoa; phylum Chordata; class Mammalia; order Primates; family Cercopithecidae; genus Mandrillus; species Mandrillus leucophaeus. The sequence goes on along the minus strand of NW_012100654.1, from coordinate 2,211,054 downwards.
GCCATCACGCTGGGCCCAAATACTTTTTTATTCAATAGCAGTATCCACACAGAATTTATGTGCACGGGCTCAGGTATCTGGCTAATCTGAGTTTGGTCCCATGTCTCCCTTATCTTGTTTTTGTGATCTTAGACAAGTTACTTCATCTTTCCCTATCTCAGCTTCCTTGTTTATAAGAGGGAGATAATAATAGTATTGATAAAATAGGGTTGTTGAGAGAACTGAAGAAGATGATACACATTGAGCACCCCCCTCAGTACCTGGTATGGGATAAATGGTGATTAATAATTATCATCATAGTATTTCCATGGCGTTGAAAAACTGTCACTCATGTCTATAACTCAGAAGCACATCATCTTATCTTTAGATTATATTGATAGAATTATGGGTGATGCTTATTTCCTTTCTGCTTATCTACATTTTCTAATTTTTTATGTTGAATAAACTCTTTTTATAAAAAATAGTTTTTAAAAGAAAGAGAAGACCTGTTTATTTAGCTGAACTTTTCTCTACGTCTCTGAGTAAAGTCAAAATATAAACAAAACCAATTTCACTAAACATGACAGAGGCCAGCCTCAGATGAAAGCGTCAGGAGTGCGTGGGGCAGAAATGCACTGGATGCAGATGCATGAAGCCAGGCATTCTGTCAGGGCTGCAAGTCTTCACTTCTCTGTGTTCACTGGTCAAATTCACCATGAGGTCTATTTCCAACTCCCACTTTCACACTCACTCGAGGGAATGACCTCACCTGTTTCGTTACCCACAGAGATAGGTAAAAGGACTTCTCTCTTCACCTATTCCCAGGATCTCACAGTTCTGCTCCTAGGCCCTAGGATGCCTTTCACCCAGCGCTCTCCACTCCATCCTAAACAAACTGGCGTGTCCTCCCAGCCTCGCTCTGATCTCACCATCCCAAGGGAAGAAGTGCTCCGCCCTCCTTGAGGAAACGCAGCCCTGCAAACCCCACCCTCTTTGGAGAATTTATTCCTTCGTCACTCTGTCCTCTGGTCCCTTCCATGTGCCTACAAATATGCTTATGGCCCACTAATAACAAGCCTTCTCTTCACCCTGCTATGCCACTAAACTCTCATCACTCGTCTCTCTCTCTTTTTTAAGACTAGCAGACCTATTCCATTTCCTCCTCTCAGTTCCTTAAAGTCTGACTTCACTCTCAGCCATCCATGAAAAGGGGAAGCAGGAATGAGATGGAAGACCAGCCCTTCCCAGTCACTGAGAAAATTAACAAAAATGGACTCCTCCCAGGAGTGAAGACAGACTTGCCGGCCTGTTCACTTCCAGCATCTGGCCCCAGAGAACATAGGGACTGGCAGAGACAGAAACAAATGGTTAGGGAGTAAAGGACCTGGTTTCACTAGTTTGAGGACACAAGCTTCCAGCCTGTGGGACAATTTGGCTTCTTAAGGCTGAAAGAAGTCACACTCTGTGGCTATAGGTCTGACAAAAAAAGGAAGCTCACGCAGAGAACCAAGAATAGCTTCCATCCTTCTCTGCCCCACCCTCCACAGTTTGTCCCTGGTCTCTGTCCCACCTGACTTTCACCCACATGGTAAAGTGGCTCCATGGGAAGCCAACAGGAGCCAGGAAGAAGTCAGCTCAAAGTCAGCTGCACTTGGCAAATAAAATGAGCATGTATAGCAGAGTTCATGGTCACTGTAGCCAAATACAGGGGCAGCTTAGAGGGTGCACTGCTGAGAACCAGAGAAGACAGGCTCCAAGGGGCTACAACAGGACAAAAGCACCAATGGATGACTGGGTAGAAAAACAGAGAAAACATGTAGCACCTGAAGCCTGGAAGGAACCTCAGAGGTTCTTGTACAGCCTCCCATCCAGTGCAGGGATCTTTCCTCCAGCACCTGCCACCTGGGTGTGGGGCCCACACACATACTCACTGCTACACTGCTGAACAGCTCTCCTTGACAGAAAATTCTTCCATGGCCAGGTGCGGAGGCTCACACCTGTAATCCTAGCCCTTTGGGAGGCCGAGGCAGGTGCATTACCTGAGGTCAGGAGTTTGAGACCAGCCTGGCCAACATGGTGAAATCCCGTCTCTACTAAAAACACAAAAATTAGCCGGGCGTGGTAGCACGTGCCTGTAATCCTAGCTACTTGGGAGGCTAAGGCGGGAGAATTGCTTGAACCCAGGAGGCGGAGGTCGCAGTGAGCTGAAATCACACCACTGAATTCCAGCCTGGGTGACAGAGTGCAACTCCATCTCAAACAACAACAACAAAAAAAAAAACAAGAAAATTCTTCGTTATGTTGGACTCCAACCTGCTTTCCTGTGGCTACCCTAGTACATGCTCTGGAATAGAAAAAAGGGTCTATTCCCTCTTTTATAATGATATCTGAAGTCAGTTACCATGCTACTTCCCATGGTATCTCTCCTCTGAGGATGTGGTTGGTTCCCATGCCTGGCACCACCCACTTATCCCCTCTGCTCTCTCGCTGTCAACGTCTGTCCTAAACACAGCTCCCAGAGGCAGGTCAGGCATGGTTCCCTGGGTGTGGTCTGACCTGCACAGAAGAACTAGGCTGAAAAAGTGGCCTGTAGACTCTGAATTGGACCTGGAGCACGTGGCCTGTATTTGGCAGCTGAATCTTCCTACTGGCTCATGTTAAGCCTTGGGATCCCCAGGCCCATTTCATAGTAACTTATTTACGCAAATGGACAATGGCAGAGCATGACAAGTGAGACAGGCAGATTCAAGGACGCCCCATGGGAAAGTGCAGGGGAAAGCCTGGACCACCAATTCCTGGGAATCTGAGAAAAGCCAACATCCCACTCAGCTGTCAGAAAACACAAGTGGGGCCTGCCTGAACATGAGCTGGCTCACTGACCTTGGCTTGCTAGTTCAAACACAAGGGAGTCTTGGAATAAAGATGCCATCCCAGAGACTGTAGCTTTAAATTTCTAGGTTCTCTGATCCCGAGGTCAATCTGCCTAATTAAAATTAACAATTGTCCAAATGAAGAGGCCCTCAAGACTGTTATCAATGCAGCCCATGGGCCCCAGTTGTCACAGAAGAGTCGCCAGGCACATGTACTCTCTCTGCTGGGAAAGATCTACCAAGTGAAAAGCAGCATTGTGCCTCAATGCCATCTGAGAAAACCCGAGGGAGCAGAGGCAATAGGTCTGAGATGCCCTCCAAATTAGGAATGAGAAGGCAGATATCAGAGTTTCCATTTTATAGACAGGGAAGTCAGGGGCAAAGATAAGCATTTCACATATCCATCAGCATGCTAACTTGCGACAGTACCAGTGGCCCCCCTGGAAAATCCTGAGGGTTGATAGGTTACATGATAACTGTTGCTGATAGAGAGGAAACTCTTAGCTCCAGAAAAAAGTGGCACATGCAACTGTCTTCCCCTGGGACTGTTTCAGTACCATTCTACAGTTGGCAAACTGGGTCATGTGGGTTCCTTAGACTGGGACTGTGCTCTCTTTGGAAGCACACCCTTCCCGCTTCTCTGTTCCCATGTGACTTCAAAAGATGGCAGATACTCTAATGTCAAGGTTAAGCCATACCAGCAGGTGGATATGGTTTCCAACTCTGGTGCAGCCTTTTGTGGCTGTAAGACTTTGGAGAAGTTACTCCACCTTTCTAGGCTTGTTTCCTCATCAAAGGAGACAGTAAAGCTACCTTCAAAGGAGTATGTGAAAGAAACCCTGTTAAATACCTGGTATAGAACCTGGCTCTCAAAAGCACTCAGCCAGTGGTGATCAACAGCATCATTAGCACCAGTGCATCACCGGGAAGCAAGAGACCAGGATGACCCACTGAGAGAGAAAAATGCTATAATTGAACCACGGATTCGAAGGAGCCAGTCCTTCCAGAGTCTGTGCTCTGGCTGTGCCTTAGATCCTACACGTACATCAGTCCTACAACTAGAGTGATGCTCATGGAGACGGGCACCCGGCAACTTCAACTCTGCATTCCCCATAGCACCTAACAAGACGTCTTGTACACAGTAAGTACTCAAGACGTTTTCAAATGTAATAACAAAACGCTGTCTGTTAACCTTTCAGGCAAGCACTGAGGAAGAGGGGGCAGGTTTCAAGGCAGGAAAGGGAACTGACCTGGGCAGCCAGTGGGCAGCTCCCACAGTAGATCTGAGCTTGGGGACAGAGGAGTCTCCACAGCACATAAGGCAAAACAAAGTTAGAGGGTCTCTGTGATTGGTTTCCCAAATCATGTTGACATTCAGGCATATTTCCATCCCTTTATAACAATACACACATTCTTTTTAGTTTGTTTTTCCTACTTCCATTCACTGTTTGCAATGAAATATCTTTTTAAAAAAAAATCTGTTCTGTGGCTAAACTTAATAAGGCCAAAAGTGTAGCATTTCTTTCCTTGGGAAAAAGAAATCCTGGCCTATGACTCAGGATACAGACATTCCTCTTGAGCTCAAATCCCAGCAATGTGCAGGATAACATTTCTAATGTGTACTCTGTGACAGAGTCCAATCTGAATTATAGAACATTTTGGAATGAAGAAGGTTGAACCATACGAATTTTCCATTTTTTGCAGGAAAAACATCAATAGGCAAAGAATAAATATCACCAATAGTTAAATATCAATAATTTTATATGGTTCACTCCAATGTTTCCAAACTTGATTGTCTTATTTCCCTTCTAATGGATCTGCAGGCTCAAATCAAATCCCAGAGGATAGAGACTTCTCATCTATCTTTAGTTTTCTCCACCATACCTGCCACTGAGCATTTACTGGACAGCCAATAAATGCTTTCTGAATGGAAAGGTATTACCAAGTAATAGCACTTCTGATTCTGCTTTAATGAATTTGCATGAAGCACTATAAATTCCATGGAGGCAGCCTGGTGGATGGGAGGGTGGAAGTCCCATCCAGGATGGGACAAGCTTGGGGCCAGAAGAACCTGGTATTCCTGAACTTCAGGAGCATAAAGGCAACTGTGAGAACGAAGCCTTTGTTCACCAGATGTTTAACAAGGACCTATTATGTGCCCAGCAGTGTGTGGTGCTGGGAATACAGTCATGAGAAAAAAGACATATCCCTGCCTTCAGGGAGTTCACGATCTCAAAGAGAGGCAGGCATTCCAGGAATGCTTCAAATAAATAAAAATAAGATGATAACTAGGACAGAAGTGATTAAGGGCTTGCCTGGAGCCTGGGCATCCTGACCTAGTCAGGGAA
>NW_012100654.1:2204953-2205807 GCF_000951045.1 Mandrillus leucophaeus | reverse complement strand
CAGGGGTGCCCATGAAACCACTGCCCTCTGCCACACAGAAAGCCAAGGAGAAGCTGCGCCACACCTGTCTGACAACAACCCCGCAGAGCAGAGGGCTGTCTCTTATACACATCTAGATGTGTATAAGAGACAGGCCCAGCAGTGTGTGGTGCTGGGAATACAGTCATGAGAAAAAAGACATATCCCTGCCTTCAGGGAGTTCACGATCTCAAAGAGAGGCAGGCATTCCAGGAATGCTTCAAATAAATAAAAATAAGATGATAACTAGGACAGAAGTGATTAAGGGCTTGCCTGGAGCCTGGGCATCCTGACCTAGTCAGGGAAGTCCATCAGGGAGGGCTTCTCTGACAAATAGACAGTGAAGCTGAGATCTGAAACACAAACAGGCACAGGTTAGACATCAAAAGGAAAACAGATTCAGGGGGAGGAAGCAGGAATAGACAGGTGGAGCACAGGGACTTTCGGGGCAGGGAAGCTACTCTGTGTGGTATCTAATGGTGGCTACCTGTTGTCGTACATTTGTTAAAACCCACAGAACTGTACAAACCAAGGGTGAACCCTACTGTGAACTATGGACTCTGGTTGATAATGATGTGTCAACACTGACCGGGTCACTGATTGTAACAAATATACCACACGGATGTGGAATGCTGATGGTGGGGGAGGCTTGTGTGTGCAGTGGTCAGAGGGAAGTTGTGGGAATTCTTTATTTTCTATTCATTTCTGCTGTGAACCTGAAACTGCTATAAAAAATAAAATCTACTGAAAGAAAGAGAAAGAAAGAAAGAAAGAAAGAAAGAAAGAAAGAAAGAAAGAAAGAAAGAAAGAAAGAAAGAAAGAAAGAGAAAGAAAGA
>NW_012100654.1:2178265-2204873 GCF_000951045.1 Mandrillus leucophaeus | reverse complement strand
AAGGAAGGAAGGAAGGAAGGAAGGAAGGAAGGAAGGAAGGAAGGAGAAGAGAAAAGAAGAGAAAAGAAAGGAGGGAGGAAGGGAGGAAGGAAAGAGAGAGAAAGAAAGAAAGAAGGGAAGAAGGGAAGGAGGGAGGGAGGAGAGGGTGGGAGAGAGGGAAGAAGGAAGGAAGGAAGGAAGGAAGGAAGGAAGGAAGGAAGGAAGGAAGGAAGGACGGACGGGAGGGAGGGAGGGAGGAAGGGAGGGAGGAAGGGAAGCCAGCCAACCAGGAATACAGGGAAGGAGTATCAAAGAAAACCAGGAATACAGGAATGGAGTATCCAAACAGAGGAAAGAGCACGTGCAAAGGCCTTGCCTGAGTCAGAGTAACAGACTCCAGGTCACTGTGGCTGGAATGCAGAGGCCACAGGTAGAGGCCACAGGCAGAGGGCCTTGCAACAAGAGCCCAAGAGCAAATTCCTGTCTCCTTTCATCTTTGCCCAGCGGACATTCCAAGCAAGAAGGAGACTCTGACTTAAAATAAAAAATTGACACTCTCGCCTGGTATGCAAATAGAGCCCCAGCCATCAAAGGGGCCTCCTACCCTTCCCCCAGGATGATTATTCCCTGCCTCAGTGAAGGGAGCCACCGGCATGTGCAGACACCTCCTAAGCACAGGTGCAAGGCAGGCACGTGACTGGTTTACACTAGAGGGCAAAAAGAAATGCAAACCCATGTGCCCTGTTCACAATACTGAGTTATGACTCAGCCAGTTCCCACCGCTCAACCCAGAACAGCAGCTGTTGGTGCCCACAACACAGCTCACAGCAGAAGGCAGAGCAAGGAAAACACGAAGTCCTGCACTTGGGATGCCGCCTCAGAGACCGAAACAGTAGAAGGATTCAGGGGTGCACATGAAACCACTGCCCTCTGCCACACAGAAAGCCAAGGAGAAGCTGCGCCACACCTGTCTGACAACAACCCTGCAGAGCAGAGGGTCTGCACACCTGCATGCACAATGCCCAGGGAAATCCAATACTTTAATGGTGCTTCCCAAAGACACAGCAGCACAGGAGAAGCAGGCAGCCTGGCGCTGGATCAAGCCCTGGAAACCTGTGGTGAGATCTGCTAGCAGAAGCAGCTCACACATGCTGAGACAGACAACGCAGACAGACAGCTGGGAAGCAGAACATGTGGCGGGTCCCTCTCTTCAGGTGGTGCGGAGGTTTCAGGAGTGGGGTGATGCCTTCCTTGAAGAAAGAAAGGCAATTCCTGTATTTCTGAACTCATGCTTGGAAAAGTGACACAAGTCTGAAGTCTAAAAGAAATCAGGCAATAATGCAAAAGAAAGCAAGTCAATTCTGCAGGAACTGGGAGCTGGGAGGGGGCAAGAGGAAACCCTGACAATGTTGTGCCTGACTCTGGGACTGGGGAATTTTCCACGTTTTACAGGAATCTGCAGCAGCCCCTACTGGGTCTTAAGCAGCCCCTACTTAAGCCTGAGCCAGAAGAGACAAAAAAGCAAAATCAAAGGCCCCGAGCAAAGGAGACAGGGCTGTGACCAAGTCCTCTGCGAGAAGTGGCACTGGCTGGCACAGATGGAAGGCAACCTGGAGCACCTTCCTCCAGTCCCGTGCCTCCCTGCCTCTCCCAGATGTGCTCTCTGAGGCCTGGAGAAGTCAACTGGCTTCCATGGAGGCAGCCGATAGCAGAAGAGGCAGAGCTTGAGTCGGAAAACATGACCCTAAATTCAGTGCCTTCCTAGGTTTGGAATGTATTATTTAAAAAATAATAATAAATAGGCTGGGTGCCGTGGCTCACACCTATAATCCCAGCATTTTGGGAGGCTGAGTTGGGCGGATCACTTGAGCCCAGAAGTTCAAGACCAGCCTGGCCTACATGGAGAAACCCCATCTTCACTAAAAATACAAAAAGATTAGCTAGGCGAAGATGCAGTGAGCCATAATCTCACCACTGCACTCCAGCCTGGGTGATAGAGTGAGACCTCCTTTCAAAAAAAAAGAAAAAAAAATTTTTTTTTTAAATAAATAAATGCAGTGTCCCTTGCTCAACAGTGCATTATTGCTACTTCCCAGAGCACACAGTCACTAAGTAATACATTTCAAATCAATAGAACTGGTTCACATTCTGGTTCTACTCCTTACTAAGTGCAATTAGTCCCTTGTGACACTCAGTTTCCACCCCTGTAAAATGGGAACAACCCTTATCAGAGTCCTACCAATATATTGTAGGGCTCTGGTAAGGATCCTCCAACAAGAATCATGGCTCCTCTGAGCCTGTGGTCTTCATTTTAGATAAGATATTCAGGCCAGGGAAGAATAAAGGTCTCAATTCCTGCCAAAAAAATGTTATTCAATACATAAATTTACCTTGTTTGCTTTAAGAACTTATTTGGCCGGGCGCAGAGCTAACACTGCAATCCCAGTACTTTGCGAGGCCGAGGCAGGTGGATCACGAGGGTCAGGAGATTGAGACCGTCCTGGCTAACATGGTGAAACTCTGTCTCTACTAAAAAAATACTAAAAAATTAGCCAGGCATGGTGGCGGGCGCCTGTAGTCCCAGCTGGTTGGGAGGCTGAGGCAGGAGAATGGCCTGAACCTGGGAGGTGGAGGTTGCAGTAAGCCAAGATCGCGCCACTGCACACTCCAGCCTGGGTGACAGAGTGAGATTCCGTCTCAAAAAAAAAAAAAAAAAGACTTATTCATCCACCCATTTCTGAGAGGACATAAATGCTTTAAAAATTGAACACATAATGCAAAATTAAGAGAATCAGGATTAAAACAGAAACTCTGTCTCAAGAATACAAAGGATAAGTGCCAGGGCTCTATCAGTGGAGACAAACAGGGAAACGTGCTTGGTTGCATTGATTTATTTTCTGGCTGACCAAAAAACGCAGCACATAGAATACTATTCTGCTAGCATGTACCCAGCCAAGCTCAAATGTACAAGTAACTTCTTTAACCTGAGAGCCATGAAGAAGAGCAAAGTGATAATTGACAAGTTGGGACCCAGAGCTTCCAGGCAACTGTTCACCCTGTGTCCTCCCTAGGCCAAGGGCGTGCCCTGTTTTGAGTTAATAGGAAAGCAGTCATATTTCCAGTCTGAACCACACATCACACTTCCGCCTGTACAATTTCAGAACAAACAACTTAGAGTCAACTTCTAGAAGGTCCTGGCAGAGAAACCCTTATTCTGACCATAAAAACCTATAAACAGGTTCAATCATAGGCTCTGGGTAAAGATAAAAAATTACAGGCAGTGGCATTCTCCAACTCCAGCCAGGAACAGTGCATTAGAAAAAATGCCTGCCTTGATGAGACAGGCATCCCTTAGCTGTGGATGCTTAGCTGTGGATGCTGTTAGATGACCTCTCACAGCAATGTGACCGGCAGAGGATAAATAAAGCAACTCAAAACCTCCATTCATAGAAGCAGAGTCCTTATCATAAATGGAATGAATCCTAAATAGAAACTATTCAGGAATCCTAAATAGAAGAAACTATCTGTTTCCTTCTTTTTGCAAAGAACAACTTTCCAAGAGCAGGCCACAGAGGTGTATTTAAAGTCAGACATGTGAATATTCCATACCCCTAAATCCCACAAGTTGATAACTAACAGTCCATTCAGGGAAACAAAAATGAGAATAAAACCAGAGTGAGAATAAAACCAGGACAAAGAGCTCCCTGTGGCGCTGGGAGATAGGCCTGTTATCAGCTCCATCTCCAGGGCACAGGGTCAGGGGAAGTAGAGCGTGCAGAGCTGCCGGGGAATTGCCTGGCCAACTCCAGCCCCTGTGATGCATGAGCCAACTGCACAAGATTCCAGGCCTTCTCCCTCTGTTCCACTGTTTGCAGGATCCAGGAAGGGCCTTTAATCTGGCCAGACCAGGAGGAGACACAGCATTCAGTAAACAAAGTAAGGGATACCTAGGACTTACAAATGATAGCCAAGGTCTGCTTCAAATATGGGTGTGGTTGGGAATACAAATGAAACAAGACTGGTCATGAGTTAGTAATCATTAAAGATGAACAATGAGTACATGGGGTTTCATTTCACCATTCTTTATTCTGAAACTGTTCCAGAATAAAAAAAAAAAAAAAAAAAAAGAAATCATACATATTTACTGTGGAAATTTAGGTAAATATTAAACAAAAAGTCACCAAGAAGAAAATAAGCCTATCACCCACCTATCAGAAAAATATAATCCGGTCACCTGAGACAACCACTGTTATCATTTTGTTCTATTTCCAATCTTTGCCCACATTTTTTTTCTTTTGTTTGCAAAACAGAAGTATACTGTCCATATTGTTTTATAACCTGCTTCCTATGCCAATCGTAATTTATCTTACGTATTATTCTGGAAATTCTTAAAATGTAAAACATTGAGTTATATCTTCCCTAAGGACAATTTTTCCTAGGAGAGCCAAGAGAGAACAAAGTTACTATTAGAGCCATCTGATACTAATATCTTACATATTATTCAAGTCATTAAATATTTAAAATAGTATGACTGTTGCATAGTCTTTCATCCAAAGGTAGTCCATAAACTACTTCCAATTTTTTGTTACCATAAGGCTGTGGTGAGCCAGAAGGATGACATGTTTTATAAATAGGTGATGTCAAGTGAGAAATAAATTGTTTAGTATGCACCGGAACATAAACTAACAGCACAATGGAAAAGAAAAGGCGAAGAGAGATGCCGGAGGCTCATCGGCTGCATAATTCTGAGCAATTAACTTTCCAGGTATTCCCTTTTGCAAAGGTTGTGGTGAGGAATAAGAGCAAATTTCAACAGGCATAAGCCTGAAACTTGCTCATAAAGTGCCTCTCCGTCAACAATAATTCACCAGGTCCAGGCAATGAATTGAGAAAATCTGCTAGCATTGCCTCTGAAACGCTTGAGTCTTGAAATACTGTGTCTCAAAGGATTGAAGAGTTCATCCATCAGGGATGGCACAGGAAGGTTCCATAGACATAAGACTGGATCAAATGGCTTTGCAAAGACCACTGTGGTCCAAGTGATCAAACATGCCTTTCCAATTTACCTAATTAAATAAAATGTACTCAGACACTGCTTAGGCCTGCAATTAGGTTCTTTCTCCAGAGAAAGATTGAATTTATCTCCTAAAAAAAGAAAATCCATAAAATTCTCAAGGTGGGGAGATGAGGGGGATCCTATGTCTTCTCTGCACTATTTTTTTTTTGCCTACCAAAAAGCAGAATTTGGCTGAATGTCTGTGGAGAAAACGCCTCCTATAGTCAATATCTGAAAGTCAGTCAAAAATATAATTTTTCTTTCTGAATCAAATTCATAAACTATTTTGTGAAACATTTGAAAGGTTCAGAACTGAATACATTCTAGCTGTGTTCCATGTGGCTCTCTCAGACTGCTAAAAGACACCAGGGACTTCTGAATCAAACCATTTGGCTCTGGCCAGCAGCTGGGAAGAGGCCACACTGCAGCCTTCCTGGATAGGACGCCACTGCTACCTTCTTCTCCAGGAGGGGCCCACGGACTCTGTGATGGGCAGAACCACAGTGGGACCAAGAGAACGGCAGATGGCTGTTGCTGCTTTCTTTACATTTTACCTTCTCCTTATCCATTTCCTTCTGCCATTTTGGTTTTTTATTTCAGAAAGGATATCTGGGGTTTTCTTTCCATCTTGTCAAGGATTGAGTGGAGAGGAAACAGGAGTCTGTGTGACACACCAGACTCAAGCTCTGAGGTCAGAAACTGTGTAAGTGAGCAATTAAGTGCTTATCACTTAGTAAGTGAATAGCAGCTGCCATATGCAGCCTCTCTAGACTGAGTTCTAGCCTCTGACCTTGCCCTCCCCAAACGGAAGAGTCCCCACCTATTAAGGAATCTGCCTGAATTTTCAAGAAAGCATCACCAATTATTCACACTCTATTGATGACCACTATGAAAAAATACTAAATGTATGCACAAAGACTAAGAAGAGACACACACATTTTTAAAGTATGTGTTATGAGAGTAAATTCAAGAGAGATATTTTTTGTTATTGTTATTGGGTTGTTTCAACAGTAGAAAATTATTTTAAGACTATGTTATCACCAACATTCCATTTATATGTTTTGCTAGGACTGGAACCCCTCGAAGCATGAGTTCATTTCTGATCTAAGTCTAGGCCCTCCCTCTGGATTCATATATCACAGAGAAGCAGGAGGAAAACAACTAGAATTGCAACCAAAGATGACACAGATTTTTTTTCAACTGGGTTTCCCAAGAGAGCAATCTCTAAGGTTTGCCAAAATTGGTCCAGAAAGCTCTACAAGCTTCTATGCCTATGGCTTCACCTTTACTTTTTTCCCCTGAAAATAAACCAAAAAGCCAATGCATAAATGCAGACAGCTGTCTTCTGGCAGACAGTACTCCACTGCACACAACCACACCCTGACAGAGAGACACACACCAGCCCAATCCATTCCTGAGCTCTGGCTGATTTGGTTGCTGTAGATTTCCCAGAGGTTCCATTGAGCTCACCCTCTGACTTTGGAGTGGTCAGGAGCCATATGCTGGGGCACTCAAAGTCTCCTGCAGGAAGTACCAGCACCCACTGATGCTCTCTACCTTGACCTCCCTGTGCAGGGACAGGACCAGAAAGGAAAGTTACCTTGCAGACGGCTGCCTGGAGTACTGCATCAAAGCCCCCCTCAGGGGCATCTCGGTTCCGGGACACCCTCTGCTTCCGAACTTCCTCATTGAAGCTGTCCACTCTGTCTGTGAGAGGCAGCAGATGGCGGAACCCAAAGGAGGGGACGCAATTTGGAAACAACTTGTAACTAGAGAGAAAGAAGAGAAGTCATTTTTCCATCATTGTCTGTAAATCTTTACCAAGTGTTCTGAGCATTCATTGAGTGCCTTGAGAGGCACCAATAACTATTTACCCAGAACCTACTACATGCCCCTAGGACAGGCACAGTGGAGAGAGCAAAGATAAATAACATAGTCCCTACTTTCTAAACATCAGCCCTAAACTGCAGGCAAGGCTGTATATGCCGAGTTGTAAATGAATGGTATGGACAAATGGTTAAAAGGAAACAGAGATAACAGTAGGCTACCGTGGTTGGAGGAAGACTTGACATGGGCATTGAAAGGTATATGGGACCCAGGGTGTGGGCCAGCCTAGGCAGAGTGGACAGGAAGTGTCCTCTGGGCTAAGGAATGTGGATGATGCCCAGTGAGGGCAATGTAAGTGAAGTTACTCCATGCAACCAGCTTCTACATCAATGCTGCTGCCACACAACAAAGGATCACAGGATCATATAACCTTGCCATGTCAACCCCCTCAGTGACCAGGATGTGCAGGCACATGGACAAATGCTCAATGGAACAGGAATAAAAACATCTTATCTGCTTCTTCATTCGTTTCGAAATATTGTACCAACAAACTATCAATTCTGCTAAATGCAATAAAAAATTATTTAGAAACTAAGCATCTTCAAATGGAAAGTGATGTCTGGAAATTGGGAAAGAAGGAAGCATTACACATCAATAGTAGGTTAATACCAAGCCTTTCTCTTGAAATATTGGGTGATCTCCTTTTCAGTCTCCTGTGGAGACTACAGGTGACCCCATTCCTGAAGAAGTTACTTTCCATTACAGCTCTAAGAGTTTCAGCTTGATCTAGAGCTAATAAAGTTGGAAGAAAGAGCTTGTATTGTTTTACCAATGGGTTCACAAAGTAAAGAGGGGAGAGTGTTCCAGCCAGAGAAGAGCATGTGCAAGATTCCTGTGACAGGAGGGAGCACAAAGCCCAGGGACAGAGGGAGGCCAGGGGGGGCTGTAGTGCAGAGTGAGGGGTGAGGGTGGACGAGGAGGAGCCTGGGAGGCAGACTGGGCCAGAATATGCAGGGTCTCTGGCCGTGTTAAGGAAGTCCCTCTTTCAGGATAAATGATGGGAAACGAGCACTAACAGGCCTGAGGGAAAGGCTTTATAATCTAATTCAAGCTGCATACATGGGAAAGAAAACAGCCTTAGCAACAGCTAGGAGGACCCTGCCTTAACTGCTGTCAAAATCAGCTTTACCAGGGCAGGTCTGGGCAGGCTCCCTTCTGTAAAGGGGCAATCATTGGCTCTCTAAGGAGCCATTCCATTCCCTTTCAGGGCTACAGTCCCTGCTCCATCCACACAGTCACAAGAGCACAGCACAGAGTCCCCAGCAACAGGCCCACCCTGCACAGAATCAATCAGCCCCACTCCTGTGACAGTCACGCTCTCCCTCTCGGGCCAGCGGCAGCAATGGGCTCTCCTTGCCTGGTTTTCCTTTGTGTTTCTCCCTTCTCCTTTCCCGAAATCTTCACGAACACCTTGTACTTGGACAGGTGGAGCTCTTTTTTAACCTCAGCCTCAGGCCACCCAAACTTTCCATTACCTCCTCATTTTGTCATGAAAATAACAATTATGGAAATTACATTCCCAGCTGGAAGAAGGAACTGAGGTCCCATCTGTAGCTATTTGGCAAGTGGATCATAGGCCCAGAAGGAAGTAAGTCTATTCAAACTCTCCCCCCTCTCTTCCTCCAATATCCTGCCCTTGCTTATGTGGCTCTGGCCCATGATTTAGGACTTCAGGTGTATGTTTTTTTACATTTGGTCCAGTTGGTGGTGGGCAGGGAGGAAATAAACTGAATAATAATTGTTGTTTAACCAGGAAAGCTGTGAGAAACTCAGCTTCAGCTCAGCATGTTTTACCTCCTCCCTTTCACTCCCGCAAACAGCAATAAGCAGATACATTTTTACTTCAAAGAATGTCTGTTAAGTAGTTAGGAATTAGAAAATGTGTTTGCCAGACAGAAGCCTTCATTGCAGAGAATTTAGTATAACCAAGTCAGAGTCACTTCATATCAAGAGGAAAAGAGCTTTGTCACACAGACGCTAGGAGTGTCTCCATTGACACTGGAATCGGATGTCACTTGTGATGAGTTATCTGACTTAACCCCAGAACAGCTGTCTGAGTGGCCTGAAGATCCAGATGTTTTGGGGTCATACCAGGAGACTATACCACCCGTCTCGTGTGTCTGTGCTGTGAGACCCCAAATAAGCACCACGCACACAGTTACTAAATTAAGGATTATTAACAAGGGAGATAAAAAATAAAATATATATGGTTAAAAAGCCAAGGGAGTGTCTGTATGTATAAAGAGCGAATCCAATTTGAAGACACCAGACCTAGACAAATCCAGAAAACAATCTAATGCCTCAGGAGAATATCATGGATCAAGCTGACATGGAAAGGCTCTCATGTCATGGAACAGGAATGAAAACACCTTATCTGCTTCTTCTAATGCTAACCATATAGAACTGCTGGATAAAATGTAATTTAAAAATTTTTAATATATAGCCTAGACTGGAAGCTCAGAAAGTAAATCCCAGAAATGAAGAGGAAACCATTCAATAAATGAATGAAACTTTCAGAAGTATTTGGTTTTGGAAAAAATAAAATAAAATAAAACAAAATAAAATTTAAAAATACAAAAAAAAAGAAAAACCCAAAAAACAAATGAATGGACTTAAAAGAATAGGTGGGGGCCGGGTGCAGTGGCTCACGCCTGTCATCTCAGCACTTTGGGAGGCTGAGGCGATCACTTGAGGTCAGGAGTTCAAGACCAGCCTGGCCAACACAGTGAAACCCCATCTCTACTAAAAATGCAAAAATTAGCTGGGCGTGGTGGCAGGTGCCTATAATCCCAGCTACTCAGGAGTCTGAGGCAGAAGAATCACTTGAACCCAGGAGGTGGAGGTTGCAGTGAGCTGAGATCGTGCCACTGCACTCCAGCCTGAGCAGCAGAGCGAGACTCAGTCTCAAAAAAAAAAAAAAAAAGGTAGGAAATGGGCAGGCACTCATGCCAAGGACCCCTGCAATGCGTCAGGCCTTGACTGAGGCCCTGCGGGCTTGGAGCAGGGTCTACCAGGAAGAGATGCTGAGCCTCAGTCCTGCACAGGGCTGAACACTGGAATAGGGCTCTCTGCATAAAGCCCAACACTACAATGAGCTGCTGTGCCACTAAAACCAGAAACAGAAAAACTCCAGTCCGGGAAAGCGGCACGGAAGCTGACCGTCTGTCACGAATGAGATGAATTACCCATAAAAACTGTAATTCCAGGCCTGAGCAACTGGAATACACTGCCTTTATGGTGAAGACATCTCCAGTTGAAAAGTTAACAGAAAAACTAGTCCCACGGTGAACCTGGAGATTCTCGACAGCAGCAAACATAAAACTGCTCTGCAGGGATGCCCCCACAACCTCCAGTGAAGATGTACTAATGAAAAGCTTACAAATTGCATGAAAAACAATTCATGAAGGCATGTCAGCAGGTCCAATACACTGACCTGCTGTGGATCCACCTGAAGGATCCACAATTCAAGAAACAGAAACAGAATAATTTAAAATACTTTAGGTCGGGCGCGGTGGCTCACCCCTGTAATCCCAGCACTTTGGGAGGCCGAGGCAGGTAGATCGCCTGAGGTCAGGAGTTCAAGACCAGCCTGGCCAACATGGTGAAACCCTATCTCTACTAAAAAATACAAAAATTAGCTGGGTATGGTGGCATGTGCCTGTAATCCCAGCTACTCGGGAGGCTGAGGCAGGAGAATCATTTGAACCCAGGAGACACAGGATGCCGTGCTGCCTGGACTTGGGGAGACAAAGCTCAGCCTGCTCACCACGCCACAGTGTGCCCCCTCACTGCGTGTGCCCCCCAGCTCAGAGAAGAGAGCTTCACATAACTCAGGCCCGAGGTTTCCTTCCACACTCTCGTTCTTCACTGGACTTCCTGCCTTACAAGCAGCTTTTCAGTGTGCCTTGTACTCACTGTCGAGAGTTTTACTGTCTGCAACGGGTTCTGCCTTAGAGGACTGAGAGAGTAAGCTCTGAATAAGTAATGTGTCATAACTTTGAATATTTAAATGCTGTGCGCCTAGAGCCAGCCCTTGATTCTCTGCCAGCTTCCAATCTAGTGTCTCAGTCAGTGGAAGGGCCGTGGAAGAATGAAAGTGGGGACACACCCTATCTGTCTGGAGACAGGGCCCAATTAGGACAGAGGTGAAAAGAAGCAAATAAAATCACTATTCCAGATGAATTGAAAAAAGGCTTGATTAAGGCTTGCCGTTAAGATGCTGTTGCTCCTGGTAAGTAGCAAAATTTCAACAAAAAACATTTGGCACCCGGACTTAGTTGAAAAGGGCCTTGGAGATAGGATCAAACTAATAATAGTCCCTGTGGCCACCTGTCACCAGGAGGAAGCTAAACCCAGCAAATGATGATGCCTAGTGCCTCTTTGTGGTTAAAGAATTTAGAGTTTCATTTGTATTTAAAACTTTCTCTTGTCTTACTGTTTTTCCACCAGTGTCAGTTCCCAATCCCTGGAGAAGATCTAAGTCAGCTTCTAGGAGATGTACAGAAGGATTTGGAGGGATTCAGAAGAGCCCATGCCACCAGCACACTAACTCACTCCCACCACCCAGCCCAACTTGGAGCTGGCAGCTCTGAAGGCTACCAAAGAGGACTTGTGGAGAGGGAAGGGCTCAGGGGTTTTCTCTCCTTTGGTGACAGCTGGAAGACCAAGAATTGAGAATGGCATTACAAGATGGAAGGAGCTGGATCCCCGAGTTACTGCATGGAGAGCTTCCAAGGAAAGCAGCTCAGCCCTCATCAGATTTTGCACAAGAAAAAAAAAAAAAACAACTTTCACTGTGTTCAGCCACTGAGATTTGGAGACTGTACATTGCTGCCACATAGCCTACCATTATCCTCAGGTAAGCCTAGGAGATGGGGGTAGGGTGGTTTTAGATCAAGTATTATTACTCAGCCTAAGGTAAAGTATCTGTGTTGTAGTGTGATTTTAATGGGGAAGAAGGCATTATATTAAATGCAAATGCAGGCCGGGTGCAGTGGCTCATGCCTGTAATCCCAACACTTTGGGAGGCCAAGGTGGGTGGGTCATCTGAGGTCAGGAGTTCAAGACCAGCCTGGCCAACATGGTAAAACCCCATCTCTACTAAAAATACAAAAATCAGCCAGGTGTGGTGGCATGCACCTGTAATCCCAGCTACTCAGGAGGCTGAGGTGGAGGTTGCAGGGAGCCGAGATTGCGCCGCTGCACTCCAGCTTGGGCAACAGAGTGAGACTCTGTCTCAAAAAAAAAAAAAAAAAAAAGCAAATGCAGACTATAAAAGTAGTTTGTATTCATATTCCAGCTCTACCTCTTGCTGTCTGTATAATATTGGGTAAGTTATTCTCTCTAGGCCTCAGTGTCTGCATCTTTAACATCTGGCTTATACCTACCTTAGAGAACTCACCAGATTGTTGAGATTTAAATGAGATAATCTATAGAAAATATTTAGTAAGGGCTTGACACTTAGTGAAAACTTAAGTCTTAGTTGTTCCCTATCTCATGACTAGTTTTGGACCTTACAACACAAACCCTCACTAAAGTTAAATATGGAGACAAGGAAAGCAAGAGTTGGAAGTTACCACTCACTGCAGTCACTTGCATAATCTTGACATTTAAAGGAACTCCTGAAAGACTAAAAAGGAAAGAAACCAACCTAGTAGAGGTTGTGTTGCATGGGCTGAAGAATGTGATCCCCTCATACAACCACCACCCCCAACATGCACACAAACACCCCATGGCAGAGACCTGCTCAATAATCCTATTTCTTCTGATTCCTAGGCATAGAGCTATACTAGTTCTCAGCCTCCTGGCTCAGTTCTGTTCCGTCTAATCACATGTGGGAGCAGGCATGGCAAAGGCCTATCCTCCTATGCATGGCCCTCTAGGCAGCATGACCTTAGGAGCCATGTGTGGAAGATGGAAAGCCTGGAAGATGGAAGGCACCTAGGTCCCTGAGTCACTGCTTGCAGGAGAAGTTCCACAAATGAAGAGACCCAGTTGGACTTGAGGAGCAGGAAATAAACTTCCATCAAATTATACACCTTGTTATTATAGACTCTGTTGCAGCAGTTAGAGACACCTGTTTTCTAATAATATGTCAAATCTTTTCTAGTTCAGGTGTTTATGTTGAAAAAAAAAATGCTTACCTTTAAAATAGGATTTTAGTCTAATTATGTGAAAATAAGTTATAGTTATTTATAGAAAAACAACAGGGACAAATTTTGAATTCATTTCTCCCCAGGCACCTCAGTTACTACAAGCAAGGGGAAAGTTTAAGTTGCCCTGCCTGCTGCCTCCCTGATAATCTGGATTCATCACTCCCTGAGGACATTTTCTGAATTCTATTAATGTGAGCAAGTGGTGCTGTGCATGGAAGGCAGGATAATCAAGGGATTGTGATCATTTTATCTTTACAACCTTGTGACAGTTCACTTCTTGACAGGTCAGGAAAGGAGAGAATGTATGCCTATCATTAATCAAATTAAACACCTAAGCCTGGCCACCCTTCCTAACCATGCCTTCCTTAATTCTTTCTTTGAGCTAAATTTTCCTGCTACACCATTCTCCCACCCTTAAGTACCCAACAGAAGGGCAAATGGTCACTTACCCAATGCATGGATTGGTCTGGTACCTCGGTGCCGTGTAGGAGAAAGGAGAGATGTCCTTATCGACAAAAGACCCAAATCCCAACCGGAAGTTGCTGGTGAGCTTCCTCATCTCCTCCGCGAGTTTGGTGCCCAGGTTCCGGATAGTGTCCAAGTCATCCTTCATGGACAGGGAGAGGTCCATCAGGTAGTACAGGTCCACAGGATAGTCCTCTACCTGGCGAACCTGTAGCTGGAAGGTGGTCTTGTCACCTGCACCAACAGAGAGGCCACCTGTGTTAGAGGTCATGCAACCTGCTAAGGGCTGAGGGATGGGATTTGCTTTCAAAGCTAGTTCACCTCTTACTTTTCTTTAGTGATTGTGTGCCTCCCAGAAGATTTTTCTTGGTAGTAAAGTGCCTGAAGGGAATACGGTGCTGAGAATGGAGGCCTGGTTTCTCCTTCCCAAACACTCGGCTTAGCATTTCTTTTTTTATTTTATTTTATTTTATTTTTTTGAGACAGAGTGTTGCTCTGTCACCCAGGCTGGAGTGCTGTGGTGCAATCTCGGCTCACTGCAACTTCTGCCTCCCAGGTTCAAGTGATTCTCATGCCTCAGCCTCCTGAGTAGCTGAGTACCCACCACCATGCCTGGCTAATTTTTGCATTTTTAGTAAAGACGGGGTTTCACCATGTTGACCAGGCTGGTATCAAACTCCTGGCCTCAAGTGATCCACCTACCTCAGCCTCCCAAGATGCTGGGATTACAGGCATCAGCCACCACGCTTGGCCTGGGCTTAGCATTTCTAAGGAAACTCCTTAATGACCAGGCTCCTTGGTGGTGTTCCGTCTTCTCAGCAACAAGGACCCTTGGGTAATCAGTGGACCGTGAACCAGACAACTTCATGAACACAAACTAGGTGGAGAATAGCCCACGAACCACATACCAACTCCAGAGAAAGACCCAGCCACAATGGGAATGTGTGTTTGAAACAAAAGGCAGGGAAGAAATGAACAAAAGAGCCTGAGTGGGGAAGAACCAAGCTGGGGAGAGAGATGTGTAAGGCAAGGGAGGACAGAGAAACAAAGATCGTTGTTTAAAATACCCCAATGGGCAAAAATATGCATGCTTATACCACGTCACCTGTTTTTGTTTCTATTTCCCTCACCATTTACCAGACTAGTATTTACTTTGGGGGGCATCTTTGATGTTTCGGGACATCACAGGTACAACTCATTATCATCAGAAACTACGTATATAAATACAGGAAGACAGACTCCAAATTTTAGCTCTATCGAAAAAAGAAAACAAGAAGAGAAAAGATAGCACTAGATTTGTCTACCAGCTACAATAAGATAGCTGACAGGCACAGAAAAGGGGAATTAATTCAGAGGAAAAGAACAAAGAAAAAAGCCAGTGTCTGGCAGGTGTGATCTTTGCTGTCTCACTCTATAGAATTCAAAGTGAGGCTCAAGTCAGGGCAATAACTGGAAGACCCAGGCCAGGATAATGATCTTGAAATCATTTCATAATTTCTAAAAACAAATCACTTAGAACCAACTTTAAGGCTCAGTTCAACTCATATCTGCCTTGGGCTCATTAACCTTTCAGGAGAGCCAAAAGATGTCCTATTTATCCTGCAGTAGAATTGTGTATACATACTTGAAATTTGGATAGATTCTGTGTGTGTTTAGAGGCACAACAGCAAAGATGGCCTCACTCCTGCCCAGCGAGTCTACACCTGACTTGCCGGCAGCCACATCTCAGAGCAACCAGTCTTTCATCTCAGGCTGACAACCAGCAAACTGAAGCCTTCTTTAACTTGCAGGGAACTCAATCCTCTATACTCCCTCTCCTCCTCCCACCGCGACAACAAGGCATATTTCACTAACTAGACCATGAAGAATCAAATAATCAAAAGATTTTAGTTCAAGTTCCAGCCCTGTCCCTTGAGCAGGAGTGCAACCTGGGCCTGAAATATAAAATGAAATATATTTCAAGTTTCTTGAAATATAAAATGGAAATAAGAACAACGCTCACAGCATCAATTAAGCCTATTATGCGCTCATGAGGGAGAGCAGTGTTTTATGAGCAGTACAGGCTTGCACAGATGAAGTATGATTATGATCATTACTGCCTGTAGTCAGAGTGGCAGCTCTGAACCTGCTTCCCCTGACTTGTCTTTGCGTGTACAGTTCTAGGCGCCTCAGGATTGATGGAGGTTTGAGTTGCCTATTGGTATAAGCCTATTTTTTAAAACCATCAGAGTCTGACTCAAACAGAGGAATGTTCAAGTTTTTCTTCCAGAATGAATTCCAGGCTGCTGCAGTGTCTGCCTTTGGTCAGACGGACACAGCCAGTCCCGCCAGAGGGCTCCTTGGGTGCCACATCATAGTAGGGAGGGGCGGGGGGGGGGGTTGGGGGCAAGGGAGCTCCCTCCTTGGCCCTTGCATGGGCAGGCAACAGACCCCAAATGGCCAGAGCCTGCAATCCTATTTCCTTTGCCTGATG
Organism: Mandrillus leucophaeus; assembly: GCF_000951045.1. Lineage (NCBI taxonomy): Eukaryota > Metazoa > Chordata > Mammalia > Primates > Cercopithecidae > Mandrillus > Mandrillus leucophaeus. Next base: position 2,188,858 of record NW_012100654.1, on the reverse strand, counting down.
CCATGATCTTTTCATAGGTCTTCTGCATTTTCTGCCACCTGTCCCCCCAAGTTCCCACTTCCAACTTATTTTATCCAAAATCTACTTCTACTTTTTTATGAATTATAAGAAATTAACAGATGGGCACTTTAAAACCAGGAAACAAATAATTGCCTTGGATTCTGGGAGGCGGAGAGGCATCTATGAGATAGAGGCTTGGAAGCAGGAGAGTTGGGTTTGAATCCAGACCCGGTCACCAAGGACTAGGGAGAACTCAGGCTCCTTTCAACTCACTGCTCAGTTTCTACATCAGTCAAGTAGGGAGGATATTAACTATTGTAGGGATTAAAAGAGATAAACACCGCACAAATGTTCCTATACAAAGAAAACTTTGGCCTCGGTTTTCCCAAAAGTCAATTACTGAAGCAATTTCCTGTGAGGATAAAAAGAGAGACAGCAAATCCTGCCAGCAACTTGAATTTCAACAGCTACAGCCTTGGGCATACAAATTTAACCCTAAATTTTCCAGACATGAAGGCTGAGGGAAACAAGGCATGATATATAGGTCCCTTTGTATTTTAAGAGGCTATCTATTCTGAAGCAAGAAACTTCTTGGCATTACATTCTAAGAGAAATTGATCAGTAAGAAAACACACACACACACACACACACACACACACACACACACATCCCTTCCCAAAGGAAGGCTGAAGTTGTTAAAAAGAAATACTGTCCCATTTTTCCAGAAAGAGAGGGATGTAAGAAAGACGGTAACATCACTGATGTTCAGAATGAGGATTTATTGCTGCCTCTAATATGCTTGATTTTAAATGCCACAGACTCCTGAATAGGCGGTGGCAATGACAGAATGTTCTGTCAGCAGATCCTGGAGGGACTGACATTCCTGGTCAGATCCGTGCTGTGGGAGTTAAGCTTCCAGTGTACCAACAACTCCCCAAAAAGGGAGGCCTCTAACGTTAGCAGCTTGAAGGTGAAGCCATTACTGCATGTGAAGTGCACTTTCTGCTGAGAGAAGGTCTTGGGTATGTGTTCCACTTTTGGGTACACTTCCAGAACCATGCACGCTTAAGCACTCTCCTCCCTTCCAACACTTTCCCGGCCATGCTGCTTTCCTTTAAAAATACCTGAGACTTTAAGCCAGTCACCAGCTCCTGCTGCCTAGCAGTGTGGGAAGCGCTTCTCGTCTTTAATCTGCCTGTCTTGGTCTGTGCCTGTCTCTGGTGACACCATTCCGGCCCATGTGTCAGGATTCATCCTTCTCTGTTCCTTCCCTCTCCACTTAGGGTCTCTACAGGCTCAAGTATCCCTGTGGCTATATCCCCTCTCTCTGGGGCTGTTCCATGTAATTCCTGCCAGCCTCGGGACCAGGAGCAGGACCAGAGAAATGGCAAACTCAAAAGAGAAATTGATCACCTGGCACCTGTGACGTGCCACCCCAGGCAGCCTCTCTCATGTCCTTCTGCTTGTTCCTGGTTCCAGAGTACCCAGCTCCAACTGCATTTTGTACAGAATTTCTGTGCTGCTCAGTTTGTAAGTGCAGGTTCTTCCACTATAATCAGGTATCAACTAGCATTCCATCTGAACTGTATTTTTAAAGCTTTCTTCTCTCTGCCTTGCCTTTAATAAAAAGTGAAAAGTTGGCATTTTCCTTAGGGATATATATCAAATAACAAACATTTCTAGAGAGTGAGTTGAGAATTTCAGCAAAAACTTTTTTTTTTTTTTGAGACAGGGTCTTGTTCTGTCACCCAGGCTAGAGTACAGTGGCACAACCACAGCTCACTGTAGTCTCAACCTCCCGGGCTCAAGCAATCCTCCCGCCTCAGCCTCCCAAGTAGCTGGGAATATAAGCACGTGCCATCATGCCTGGCTAATTTAAAAATTATTAGTAGAGACAAAGTCCTGCCATGTTGCCCAGGCTGGCCTCAAACTCCTAAGTTCAAGTGATCCTCCCCCTCAGCCTCCCAAAGTGCTGGGATTAAAGCCACATGCCCAGCCTCAAAAACTTTTTTTTAATTTTTATTTTTTCTGCTTTCTTATTTTCCCTCAGGTTTCCTGTCTTTGAGCCAAAAACTCTTAAGACTGATTTTGTTCAAAGTGTTAAGACAAAGTAGTACCTCAGCAAATAAAGATCTTTGCCATCCCAAAATAAATGCAAGTGGTTTTTGATTCCCTAAAAGTACTATTCTGTGCTGGAAACTGAAAGAAAGAAGGGAAACATAAAAATCAACTCTATTATAACAGGACTACAACTGAACAGAAAATTAGGGCCCTGGTGCACACATTATAAATGAGCAGACAGCTCTTCCAGTCACTACAGCAGAAGGCACTTAGTGTCCCAGGATTAAATCCAGATCTAGAACCAAAGTATTGCCTCACTGGTCTAGAACAAGGATGCCAGGCTGACTGCCCTCCTCCCCCCCCCCTCAGAATTGTGACTGTTGACCGATGGAATAAAGGAACAAGTCACCTGAAGGCATGGTTGTCCTCTACAGTGTCTGCCTCCAAGCCCAGGGCTCTATACTTCCAGTTTCCTTTAAAATAACCCCTTATCCAGCCATCATCAAAATACTTTCTTCATCTATTTAAGCTATCTACACTGTCACCCAGGGTGGCAACTTTATTGCAAAAGCAATACCTAAAAACTGGCACTTCCAAGTAGAACCTGGAAGAAGAAGGGAGGAAAAAAACAGGGGCTGGCAGGAAACCCAAAAGCAACCAATCACCTGTGGTTTAGTTAATAGTATTGTAACCGTGTTGGTTTCCTGGTTTTAATAAAGTACTCTTGTTATATTAAGATGTTATCATTGAGGGCAGCAGAGGAAGGTACATAGAACATCTCTGTGTTATTTTTGCACTTCTTGTAAGTCTAAAATTGTTTCAAAATGTAAGAAAGCTACCAATCAAGGGTCATTTTTTAAGAGGTTAAAGGACTGAGGCCAATAATGACTTATAAACCCTTCTTAATTGCTCAGTGTTTCAAAACCACCTTTAGCTTTTGACCATTCTCAATAAGTTTTACTTTCAAGTTTATGTACTTTCTTAAGGATTTTATGCTCTTTGTTAATGATTTTTTCTAAGGTTCTTATCCTGACATGTAGTTTCCAGTATGGAAATAAAATGGAAAACATGATCCTATATTTACACAAAATCTTGCCTAAAGCTTGGCAGTCCTTCAAAAAGTTAAACATAGAATTACTATATGACCCAGCAACTCCACTCCTAGCTATAGACCCAAGATTATTGAAAACATATGTCCCCATAATAGTGTGTACATGAATGTTCATAGCAGCATTAGTCATAATTGCCCCAAAATATAGGATGTTAATTGTGGGGTTATTAAAACAAAAGAAAAAAGAATTGCCCAAAGTAGAAACAGCCCAAATGTCCATCAACTAAAATATATATATACAGTGGAATATTATTTGGCCATAAAAAGGAATGAAGTACATGCTACAATATGAATGAACCTTGAAACATGTTGCTAAGTGAAAGAAATCAGCTAAAAGAGCCACACATTATACGATGTATAGGAAATGCCCAGAATATGCAAAACTAGAGAGAGAGAAAGTAGACAGGTGGATAGCAGGGGCTGAAAGGGGAGGGTGGGAGACAGTAGGGCAGGCAGTCACTGTTCATGGGTGTGGGACTTCTTTTTGGGAAAATGTTCTGGAATTAGACAGTGGTGTTGACTGTACAACCTTGCAAATATGCTAAGTATACCTTAAAATGGTGAATCTTACGGTCTGTGAATTATATCTCAATTTAAAAAAATTAAAAAGTCCTGCTTAAAGTAGATAGAAATTCTTTTTATTTCCTTCCTGAGACTTACCTTGGAACAATTACTTTGCCTTCATGAAGTGTCTTTCATATTATGCTGAGGCTTGTCCTTCATTAGTCTGCAATAAGTCTGGCAAAGTCTTATATTTCACTCAACAAATAACTATTACGAGGCATGGGGGGTAGGGCAAGGGAGGAGACACAAAAGCATTTCTAAAAATATACAATGGAGGCCCAGCGCGGTGGCTCATGCCGGTAATCCCAGTACTTTGGGAGGCCGAGGTGGGCTGATGACTTGAGCCCAGGAGTTCGAGACCAGCCTGGCCAACATCGTGAAACCCCGTCTCTACTAAAAATACAAAAATTAGCCAGGTGTGGTGGTGTGTGCCTCTAGTCCCAGCTACTCAGGAGGCTGAGGCATAAGAATCGCTTGAACCTGGGAGGCTGCAGTGAGCTGAAATTATGTCACTGCACTCCAGCCTGGGCAACAGAGCGAGACTCTGTCTCTCTCTCTCTCTCTCTCTCTCTATATATATATATAGATAGATAGATATATGAAAAACCAACCCCTATATAACTGAAAGCCCTCTCCAGAGTCAGGGGGGAATTACCCTGAGGCAAATATGCATTTTGCATAACTGAAAATTTTGCTAACTGTGACATACCATTTTTCTCTCCCCCCAAATAAATTCTTGGGGTTTGCCTGCACTTCTCTTTGTAAATGTTAAAATTATATTTTCAAAATTTTAACAGGCATCATTGGTTTCAAGTGTTTCTACATTTGGGAAACATATTCACAATGCTTGTAGGTCTTAGGAACTCGTATTTTCATCAGATCTCTTCCTAGTCTTCATCTCTTCAGACTGAACCCTCTTCATAGTCTGGGTGTGTTTCCAGAAGGCAGTCAGCTCCTTCGTCCACTTGACACCCCCAGCACTGGGCTCTCCACCACGACACCTTCCACAAGACAGAGCTGTACACAGCACCCACACCGTATTTTTGTATAAACATAGGGTCATGGTTTCCATTTTATTTCTAATACCAGAAACCATATCATAATAATGCTTAGCAGGAGATGTAACTATGCCAAATAAGAATGATTTTTTTCTTTAATTGAGCATATATTGAGTTTTATGCATAAATATGGGATTGCATACAAACTGGCCGTTACTCAAATCACTTGCTTTTTATTTTGGGTTCTTGTTGTTGTTGTTGTTGTTTAAAGTCTCACTTTCATCCAGGCTGGAGCCTCAAACTACTGGGTTCAAGTGATCCTCCCACCTCAGTCTCCCCCATAGCAACGGGGTCTCACTATGTTGCCCAGGCTGGTCTCAGATTTCTGACCTCAATCGATCCTCTCTCCTTAGCCTCCCAAACCACTGAGATTACAGGCATAAGCCACCTTACCTGGCCTTCTCTAACTCTTCTACAGGGACTGCCGTAAAGGCCAGTTGGTAGTCAAACCAGACAACCATCTCTGCTCACACTCACACCTTAATTCTGATTTTAAAAACTGGAATTATTAAAGTGTGGACATCTTTGGATTTGTGTGATGCAACTCTTTCCTAAGTTAAGTCTACCCTAAAGAAGAGAGATTTGCCACCATAAAGGATACTTCTTGGAGAGAACACCACAGGCTTTGAGAGCTATTCTAGGTAAGGAGTTCCAAAAATGTAAATTAAAACCTTCCTCCACAATGGCTCTGAAACTACAAACTCTTTCGGAGGTGTGAATTTTTGTCCTCATTTTCAAAGATTATTGAATGAAAATAGCACAATTATACATACCTTATGATAATAAGTATATGAAAAATACAAAGAGGTGAATAAAGACAGAGGACATAGTAAAAATGAAAAATAATATGTTAAAGTGGATTATTTTTCTAGAATTTCATGTGCTATTGCTATACTGTTACTATGATAAAAAAGAAGATATGGCATTCATATTAGTCAATACACTATTCTTACACAACACAACGTTCCAATATATTAATAGTCTACAACAACTCCTATATCCCCTTTAGGTCCAAACCCTTGACCCTGAGCCTGTCTTCATATAAGAGATTTCTCTTTCCCCAGAGGACATCACCAACCATCTGCCCACATAAAGGTTCAGCTGACTTTTTTCTACCCACTCACCAGCTCTGTAAGAGTTCCCTTCCTTTTCTCTCTCAACTCAGTATCTCACTAAAAAGGCTGAGTGTCGCTGACAGTGAGAAGGTTTGCAAAAATCCTACCTTCAATTAATCTCAACACTGATTCCTGGACAGGCAACCCAATAGTTTAGGCTTCTCTATCCAGCAGGGCCATCTTACACTCTTCTTTTGTTTCTTATTTTCAAGACAATTAAAATAGACAAAATAAAACATTTCTCAACTTATGATGACTTGCAGCTCTTTCTTGAAAAACTCATGGTGCAGACCATACGATGACAACCACAACAACAACAAGCTTTACTGAGTGCTTGCCACATGCAGCATTGTGCTAAATCCATTTCTGAGGCACTGAGCATCCCTGGTCAAACCTCCATCTGGCACCCTTGGCCACTGCTCTTTGAAAATAATAAAAATTTTAACTTTGAAAAGTTCACTGATACAAAAAGTCCCATTTAAGCCTCTGAACATGCCCGTGAGGAACAAAGGTGACAAAGACCCTAAGATGCTGAGAGATGGAGTAACTTGCCCAGGGTCTCCGAGCTAGGGACAGAGGCAGAGCTAGAACCCAAGAGAGCCAGCCAGATCCATGATCTTTCCACTGCTATAGGCTTCCCTGGAGTCTACATAAACCATCTACAAACAGTTACTGCCAATGGTTTCCTAGACCATGGGATAGAAGAAAACGGCAAAAAATCAGTGAAATGTGAAAAAATCTGCCCCTTCCCAATAGCATAATACTTTCCAATTTAGCCACACGCACATCCAACCCTTTGACATTGCAAGGCTTCTAATATGCAGAATATTCGATGATAAAAGTGGTGAACTAGAAACAACCACGGGTTTGTGGTTACCAAGACCTGGGGCTGAATCGATTCACCACTTACTAACTGAGAGACCTTGAGCAGGTTGTTTCCTTGTGTGTAAAATGAGAACTACCTGGCAGGGCATGGTGGTTCATGCCTGTAACCCCAGCACTTTGGGAGGCCGAGGAGGGTAGATCACCTGAGGTCAGGAGTTCAAGGCCAGCCTGGCCAACATGGTGAAACCTTGTCTCTACAAAAATACAAAAAAAAAAAAAAAAAATTAGCTGGGCATGGTGGTGCACGCCCAGCTACTAGGGAGGCTGAGGCAGAAGAATCTCTTGAACCGGGGAGGTGGAGGTTGCAATGAGCCAAGATTGTGCCATTGCACTCCAGCCTGGGTGACAGAGCGATATTCCATCTCAAAAAAAAAGATAGCTACCTTAAAGTTAGGTCAAGTGGTTAGCACATAGTAGGTATGCAAAACTGTTTATTTGTATTACATTATAAGTAATTATATTACCATTTCCTTATATTAAGCAACTCTAAGGTTTGCAGGTTCCGAGGATCACAAAAAAAAAAAATCCACTCTAAAAGTTTGTCCTTCCAGAATGCTACAGACTCAAATGGAATTTGCTGATGGGGAAAAACACTTTTTCCTGAAAGTGGCGTGTTTCCTGAGCAACTTGCATTCACTAAGGAGTAAATCTACCAGCATCCTCCTAGAATAAACCACAGCATTATTCACAATAGCCAAAAGCTGAAGACAACCTAAATGTCCATTGACAGACAAATGAATAAACAAAATGTGGTACACTCATACAATGAAATATTACTCAGCCAAAAAAGGAATGAAGTTCTGACATATGCCAAAACATGTGTGAAACTTGAAAACATTACACTTAGTGAAATAAGTCAAACTTCAAAGGACAAATACTGGATGATTCCACTTATGGTAGGTACCTGGACTAGTGAAATTCAGAGTCGGAAAGCAGAGTGGGCAGCCACTACACCCTGAATGACTGTAATTTCTGCCATCAGTTGCTCCCTGATTTAAACAAAATTTAAAAATAAAAATAAATGAAAAATAAAAAATAAAGTAGAATGCCGGTTACCAGGAACCAAGGGAAAGAGAGAATGAGGAATTAATGTTTAATGGGTGTAGATTTTCTGTTTAGGACAATGAAAATGTTCTGGAAATAGATACTGCTGATGTTTATACAATATTGTAAATGTACTTAATGCTGCTGAACTGTACACTTAAAATGGTAAATGTTATGTATATTTCACCACAATTGTTTAAAAATAGCAAAGATCTTCCTCTGTCCACAGGAGCCTATCCACAGACACATCAATAAGAACATACTCTGCTTCCTGAGGTCTGAGCCTCGCCTCCCCATCACCATCTCATAGCTCTGTTCTCAGCCTGGCCTGACTCACTGCCCCATTATTAACAAGTCCCACCTCCTCCATGGGCCTTCCTGACCCCAGAGCATCCAGACCTTTCTGTGGGCAACTCACCGGGCCGGAGGTTCACGGCAATCTCCTGTGGTGTCATCTGAATGACGTCCCAGCCCGCAGAGCCCGAACCCTTGCTGCTGAGGGGCAGGCTCCTCAGGATATGGAAGCTGCTGGCTGGGCTCTCTATCTCACCTCCACAGCCATTTCTGACAAGGTTTGCCCTCAAGTCACACCGAGAGGTGATGGACCGTGGGCTTCCGAAGTCCTAGGCAGGGAAAAAGAGGAAGAGAGCAGGAGGTGGTCAGGATGTCTCCCGAAAACATGGCATGCTGTGGCTGCGTCTCCATCCGGTTGACCTTAAATTCTCTACTTTCCATTTTCATTGTCTGAAAATGGAGGAAATGGTAATCCCTATCCCAGGTGCTTCACCAAGTATTGTAAGGATTAACTGAGCTGCTGGATATTAAAGCATTTTGTAAACTGTAAACACATAATAAAAATGTTCGGTTTCATTGTTATTTTGATGGTTAAAATGTTCCTAACTGCCTACATGATTAGCAAGAGAAAGAAACAGAAATGATCAAAAGTTGTATAGCTAAACTTTTTAAAAAGTTGTTATATATTGCTGGGCGTGGTGGCTCATGCCTGTAATCCCAGCTATTTGGGAGGCTGAGGTGGGAAGATCGCTTGAGATCAAGAGTTTGAGACCAGCCTGGGCAACATGGGACCTCAACTCTAAAAGTAAATAAATAAGTAGATGAAATAATATATAGTTAAATAAACAAGATGACATATAAGTGGCTGAGAAGTCTTCCCTTGGGCATTCAAGAGTTAACCTTTAAGCTGTTCACTTATCATCTTTCACTGGCATTGGATGCTGAATAATCATTCAGAAGAACAACATGGCAGTACAGGTCATATCCACTGACCCAGTGCTCTACTCCAAGAAACTTATCACAAGAAAATCATCTAAAGAGAAAGGAGAAACTCTTTGTGATGTATATGGCAGTATTATTTGTAATATAATCTTTAAAACTTGCCAATCTAAATCCTTAAACCGTAACAATAACATAGCATATCACTTCAATAGATGACAGTCATTACAAATAATTATGGGAATTAAGAAGAAATTTAAAATATTTACACTAAGGAGGAAAACAAAATCCCAGAATATAGAACTGTATTTATTAGGATTTAAAAGAAAAATTTTAAAAGAGGTGCTATAGTAAAGTGACAAAAACATTTTTGTTTTTATCTTTGTTTTTTGTGTGATAACAACACATTGATAGGAAAAGTCTTTCTTTGGGTTTGGGAGAAAGCTGGACGTCAGAACAACTCAACCTCATTTGGGACAGCAGGAGGTTAAGGTATTAATTTTAAAATGAAACAAAATACTTTGTTATAAAACATGAAGCCTCCCTGGTCATTTCCAGCAAAGGGGTTTTTAATGGCAAAGCAAGCCCAGGCTTCTCTCTGAGCACCTTTTCACTGGTGAATGTAAAAAACAAGATCCCCCCTCCACCTCCCGCTCTGGCAGGCTGGAGGCCAGTGCTGTCCTATGAGTCTTTCTGGAGGAGTTAGGACACTGGTCTCTTGCTCTTCCCTCTGGAACACTTTGCCAGAAGCCTCACGTGAGTCAGCATCCCTTGACCACTTTGTTAGAAGCCAGACTGCTGGCAGAGGCACAAAAATCAGAGGAATGCACCCTCCCTCAACGTCTTAGATATCCTAGAACTACCCAATGCCCTTTAGAATCCTTGTAAAATTCAAGATTAAGAAGCCAGCCTGGTGTGGTGGCTCACACCTGTAATCCCAGCACTTTGAGAGACTAAGGCAGGAGGATCATTTGGGCCGGGAGTTCAACGCTGCAGTGAACTGCAATTGTGCCACTGCACTCTAGCCTGGGCAACAGAGCAAGAGCCTGTCTCAGAAAAACAAAAAGCAAACACAAAAAAGAACAAGAAGTCAAGAAGACACTGCAGTGTTTTTAAACAAGTAAAGCCAGAGGTATTGTCCTAAGCCTATGGTATGTTTGTTTGTTTTCTGGGTTTTTCTTTTTTTAAATAATGATTTTTTTATTTGTGCACTAAATCCCCAAGGATCTTGCCTGTCAACAACCTCCAGGACTACACCAAAGGTGTAAGTGGCTCCATAAACACTTGTTGTGAAACAAGGTTAGAAAAATGAGTTTTCTGGCCAGACATGGTGGCTCATGCCAGTATTTCAAGAGGCTGAGGCGGGAGGATCACTAGAGTCCAGGAGCTCCAGGCTGCAGTGGGCTATGATCCTTGCCACTGTACTCCAGCCTGAGCAACAGTGAGACTTTGTTAAAATATACACACACACACACACACACACACACAGACACACACACATTATACACACACACATATATTA
>NW_012100654.1:2153375-2178193 GCF_000951045.1 Mandrillus leucophaeus | reverse complement strand
TCAGCTCACTGCAACCTCCAACTCCCTGGTTCAAGCAATTCTCCTGCCTCAGCCTCCCGAGTAGCTGGGATTACAGCCACGTGCCACCATGCCCAGCTAATTTTTGTATTTTTAGCAGAGACAGGGTTTCACCATGTTGGCCAGGATGGCCTCGATCTCCTGACCTTGTGATCTGCCTGCCTCAGCCTCCCAAAGTGCTGGGATTATAGGTGTGAGCCACCGCGCCCGGCCTCTGGCCTTAGATTTAAAAGCAGAGCTTTCTAAATGGGGTTCCAGGTGGTCAAGCTTGACTCTCATATAGCAGTTCTAGTGAAGCAGTGAGAAGAAAAACACAGGGTTTGGGAAAAGGAGGGGTAACAACCTGAGGGCCCTGCCAGTTTGGTTCTGCTGTCTTGAGCTGTCTGAAGTAGATGTCTAATTAGCTTTCCAGAGCTTGAAGAGCTCAGCGACTTGCCTGCCCAGTGCTTACTCTGCTAGAGAATCTCTGAATTTCTCACTGGCGAACTGAGCCTTGCTATCCAGCCCCTCTGCTTCTGAGGACCTGACTATACTTGGCCCAGTTCTGTTTGTCAAGATGTACCTGTTTTGATCAGTCCAGTGCACAGCCCCACCACCAGGGTGGCAATGGAAGCATGGTCAGTCTCCTCAGAGTAATGGGAACCCCTGACACATCTCCTACGGGTCTGGACCAGCTTACACTCTGGAATAGACCAGGACACAGAGCCAACCTGCTTCACCTAAGCAGGAGGCAGGTGCACAATTCCTTTAGGTTGGTCAATGAGACGATCCCCCCACTGCTGGGATACGTGCACTGGCAGTGAACTTCATCTGAGCTTCCCAACATCCTGCTCAAAGGGATTTTTGATGGACACTACCCATCATAGATCAAGGACTTGTACAGGGCCAAATGTATCTGCTGGGACCATCAGGAGACTTAAAGTCCAAATCATATTTCCCAGGCCTGAAGAACTGTGAGGCAGCCAGATAAATGCCGATTATAACCCTAGTTGTGTCGTTGGCTTTCCCAAGTGCACACTGTAGCAGCTCTGGGGCTTCTTTATTCTCCAGGATGTTAGGAGCAAAGCCCTCTTCATGCCCTTCATTGGCAGCAGCTTTCCCATGTTTCTCCTTAAAAACATTCTTCAGCTGAGGTTGTGATAAACCTCAGCTCCAGTGCATATGAGGCCTCCCTGAAGTTAGCTGCATTAACAAGAATCATGGGCTCCTGCACTGTCACCTGGTTGCCAGTGTGGAAACCACTATTAATCACATTAAAGCTGCAACTTGCAGGGTTGCACTGACTTCGGAAGTGCAGACCGAGTCAGCAACGTGATGGTACAAACGGAGTCCTATTCTCAGTAACTCCAGCTTTATAGACAGCAAAGGACACCCATATGCCATGTGGACCAAAGTTAGATTTCTTCTCAGTGCCATGCATCTCTATTATCAGTGTCAAAGTTCACTTTCTTGCTACCTGGGTCAGGCCATGTGGTTTTACTGACGTGCTCAATAACTTTGAGACATCTTTACCTATATATCGAGTCCTGTCATTATTGTCCCAGAGCTCTAGGGACTCAGAGCCACTAGCTGAGGCACCACGGGGCACGGCAGGTCCAAAGAAGCTTTTGAGGGTAAGACAGCTGCCTTAACAGGGAAATTCCCCTAAGAGGTGAAGATCTCTTTTGGCACAGAGTCCAAAAAATTGCTGTGACTAATTTCTTTTGATTGATTTATTTTTGACCCGATAAGGAATGAGTAAGCATAACTGATTTGTAGCTATAGGTTCTTATTGCCCAAGAAAAGGAACTGAGAGTACTGCAGACCTCAGCAGAGGGAGTCAGGCCACAAGCCAAGAGCTTCGCCTCTATTCCGTGTGCTCCTTTCTAAGTATTTTTGTTTTTATTTTTATTTTTGAGACAGAGTCTCACTCTGTCACCCAGGCTGGAGTCCAGTGGTGCAATCTCAGCTCACTGCAACCTCCGCCTCCTGGTTCAAGTGATCCTGCTGCCTTAGCCTCCTGAGTAGCTGGGATTACAAGCGTGTGCTACTATGCCTGGCTAATTTTTGTATTTTTAGTAGAGATGGCGTTTTGCCATGTTGACCAGGCTGGTCTCGAACTCCTGACCTCAGATGATGGCCGTGGCCGCCCAAAATGCTGGGATTACAGGCATGAGCCACAACACCTGGCCTAGATATTTCAATTTTGAACAAGGGTAGATGCATATTTAAAGAGAGAAAACCAAAATGACAGAGACCAGGGGCATATCTAGTAATGGCTATGACCTTCCAGGTATACAAACATTATAAATCAGGAAAACGTCTCTTAACCTTTAGTAGTTTAAGGTAAAAAAAAAAACAAAAACAAAAGTGAGAGAGAGAGAAAAAAGAAAGAAAGAAAGAGAGAGAAAGAAAGAAAGAAAGAAAGAAAAAAGAAAAAGAGAAAGAAAGAAAGAAAGAAAGAAAATGTCTCAAGACCTATATTTCTTTCTTTTTTTTTTTTTTTTTTGAGATGGAATCTTGCTCTGTCATCTAGACTAGAGTGCAGTGACACCATCTCAGCTCACCACAAGCTCCACCTCCCGGGTTCATGCCATTCTCCTGCCTCAGCCTCCCGAGTAGCTGGGACTACAGGCACCCACTACCATGCCTGGCTAATTTTTTGTATTTTTGGTAGAGACGGGGTCTCACCGTGTTAGCCAGGATGGTCTCAATCTCCTGACCTCATGATCCACCGGCCTCAGCCTCCCAAAGTGCTGGATTACAGGTGTGAGCCACCCCACCCAGCCCTTCAATATCTATATTTCTAAGCTCCAAATTCAATGAATACAGATGCCTCAAATCATAAAGACTTAGAGAAAAGGCAGACTCATGTTTAAGAAAATTCTCCTTCTTAAGCAAATTAATGCAGGCACAGAAAACCAAATACCACGTTTTCACTTATTAGTGGGACCTAAACATTGAGCACCCACAGACATAAACATGTGAACAACAGATACTGTGAACTACAGGGGCAGGAGGGTTTATGGGTTGAAAAATTACCTATTGGGTACTATGCACACTACTTGAGTACAGTATGCCCATGTAACAAACCTGCACATGTATCCTCTGAATCTAACATGAAAGCTGGAAAAAAAAAAAAAAAAGGAAAGAAAAAAAGAAAGTCCTCCTGACATGAATGACATCCCGATGTCTGATGGTGTAACAGCTTCAGATCCCAGAAACCTGACACTGAAGACCTTCTGCCAGGTGTCAGACATAGCAAGTTCCAAGGGGAAGGGCCCTTGACTGCATCACCTGGTGCCATCCCCTGGCTTCCACAGGTGGGAAATCAGAGCTCCACAAGCCTAAGTTCACCCAAGAAGTTGAAGTTCATCTGGCCCAGGCTTCTTGAGCCCAAATCCAGTGCTCTTTGCAGCATGTGTGTGCCTCCCATTTTAGCCAAGGCCACTGCCAAGTTCTGCAGCAGGAAACTAACTTTGGGCCCACAGATTCCATCCTTCTGAAGGGAGCATTTCTTTGCTGCCCCAAATACAGAGATCTGTTACCTACCAAACATGAGGGATAAATATCCTCTTGCAGAGAAACAGGTACAGAAGCGCCTCAACCTATAGAAGAGGAGGGGGGACTTCATTTCAACAGGGAAAAATGGAAACCTTTTGTTTCTTGAACAAAAGGAGCCCAAGCAAGAAGGATGGGCTTCTAACGGGCCACAACACAACTGCTTGCAGATGCTCCCTATGCTCTATGCTGGAAGAGGTTCCCATACACAAACAAAGCATTGATCCCTGGTCTCCAGAAATGCCCTTATCAAACTCTCCAAAGGGGAAAAGCAGCAGAATGGAAACAGAAACTTGAAGTGTCCTTTGCAGTTTTTTTTTTGAGAGACTGGGTCTCGCTCTTTCACCCAGGCTGGAGTGCAGTGATGTGATCGCCACTCACTGCAGCTGCAACTTCCCAGGCTCAAGCTGCCTCCCCACCTCAGACTCCCAAGTAGCTGGGACTACAGGCAGGTGCCACCATACTCCACTGATTTTTTACTTTTTTTGTAGAGACCAGGTCTCACTATGTTGCCCAGGCTAGTTTACAACTCCTGGGCTCAAGCAATCCTCTCGCCTCAGCCTCCCGAGGTGCTGGAATTATAGGCGTGAGCCACCACGCCTGGCCTTTTGCTGCTTTTAGTTACTAAGTGGTAATAATATAAAAGAGAAAAGAGAGGTGTTTTAAACTTAGATTGTTTTTAGTTTGTTAGAACACTGGTGTTTGCAACTTATTGTAGGCCATCATGCTCACTCACCCCATCATCACTGTTACATGGAGGATAAGATGAGGTCTGCTACTTATTGTAATATGTAACATCTGACTCCATATATATTTTATTTTTTGTTTGTTTGTTTTTCAGATGGAATCTCGCTCTGTCGCCGAGGCTGGAGCGCAGTGGCCTGATCTCTGCTCACCGCAACTTCCGCCTTCTAGGTTCAAGTGATTCTCATGCCTCAGCCTCCCGAATAGCTGGGACTACAGGCACCCACCACTATGCCTGGCTAATTTTTGTATTTTTAGTAGAGATGGGGTTTCGCCATGTTGGCCAGGCTGGTCTCAAACTCCTGAGTTCAAGTGATCCACCCGCTTCAGCCTCCCAAAGTGCTGGGATTACAGGTGTGGCCACCATGCCCAGCTCCCCTATATATTTTTTGCTAATCAAGATCTCTTACCCTGCAGTCAAGGCTAGTGCTCAATGGGTGCTTGGCTGTCCAGCATCACAGTGAGTGCATTCAGGTTCCTCTATGTCAGACCAGACATTACATTATTTGAGTGCCATCCTACCTACTATTGCTGAAGGCTAAAACTCTAAAAAGGCGAGGGTGATTGTTTTGGGGGAAAAGACAAATTCTTGTTTGCTTCTGAAACAGAGTAGAAGAGTTGAGGAACTGTAGGTCCTTGAACAAAAGGGCCAAGCAAGAAAGGAGGCCAGCATACCCAATCCCTGGGATGAAGAGGGAAGAAACAAACTGGGAAACAGGCAGAGAACCCAGGGGAGAAGTGGACACAGGTGGGGAGCTGGCTTCTTGCTGAGGCTGACCTTTCTGGCTGGGATACAGCACGGCCTGGCCCCCTAACCAACCATGCCTGCAGCTCCAACTTGGCAGAACCCTCAGGGATGTGAGAAGGTAGCTGATGACAACCAAAATGTGTGTTGTGTGTCAGCAACACACTGCCACGTATACTTCCTGCCTGGGGGATGGAGAAATCCCTCTACCAGCTTCCAATGGACTTATTTAATTCATTGAACAAATATTTATGAAGCGTCTACAACAGGCCAATATTATTTCTTTCATTTAGTCTGACCACAAGGAGATGTTCTTTAAGGAATCTATAGTTTATGTGAGCTGGATTGAATATTGATTCTTTTCATTTCAGTTGGCCCATCTTGCTTCCCAGCCTCTCACCTGTCTCCCTCCTCATGCTCCTACCTCCAATCCTGCTGATGCATTGCTTCTTCTCCACATCTACTTCCCCAGGCAAAGACTGCTCACCCCAGCCCAGAATTCACTAGTCTTCTCCCATGCCTGACCCCATTTCCACGCATCCAAATACTTCAGGCCTCATCGTTCTTCTCCCTGTGGGAATTCAGCTCCACAGTGGTGGCCTTGCCTAACCTGGTCCTTCTCCCGGATTTCACAGCAGCCTGTTACTGCCCACAGCCACGCCATTTCACGGAGCCTCATATTCACACCCTGACAGCCTCCCAGCTTCTGCAAGGCCTAAGTGCAATCTCTCTGCCTGTCTTTGCCTACTCTCTTGCTTTCCCCAAACCTGCTTTCTCACAGGGAGCACGGATCCCTAAGCCTTGCCCACTTCTCCCAAACCACTGTCCTCTTGCGAGTGACACGAGCATAAGCTGCCAGTACACTGAGCCCATTCTCCCTTTCTTCTGGGGCACAAAGCTAGAGAAAGTCTCCCAGTTCTCATTGCAGTTAGGCATTGCCATGTGGCTGGGTTTTAGGCAACAGTGTGAGTAGGAAGAACGTGGGCTACCCCTAGGCCCTGCCTAGAAAGCATCCACACACTCTCCTCCAGGCACATTCCTCAAGACAACTAGCTGGGTTGTAAAATTTACAATCTTAGAGGGGAAACAAAATGTCCATTTTAAAAAATGATGGACAAAATAGATCATAAACTGCTGGGGTTTATTGTGTGTTGGTACGGTTAGGCTTTGTGTTCCCACCCAAATCTCATGTTGAATTGTAATTCCTATAATCCCCATAATCCTCACAAATCAAGGGAGAGACCAAGTGGAGGTAACTGAATCACAGGGGCGGGTTCCCCCATGCTGTTCTCTTGATGGTGAGTGAGTTGTCCTGAGATCTGATAGTTTTATAAGGGGCTCTTCCCTCTTTGCTCGGCACTTCTCCTTCCTGACACCTTGTGAAGAAGGTGCATTGCTTCCCCTGCACCTTCCACCATGGTTCTAAGTTTCCTGAGGCCTCCCCAGCCATGTTGAACTGTGAGTCAATTAAACCCCTTTCCTTTATAAATTACCCAGTCTTGGGTATTTCCTTATAGCAATGTGAGAACACAATACATGTGTCTTAAGCTGTCCTGTACAAACAGCACCATAAGTGGCTGAGAAGCAAGCGGCCAAGGCTGTCTAGAACAAGGTAGAAAGTGTGTTGCAGAGAGGCAGGGGCAGCGTGGACAGGCCAAGACAGGCAGTGACGCACACATCCTGGTCTCAGAGTAGGGGAGAGTCTGGCGACTCTGGATATGAGGGCAGAGAGTAAGTCTGAAATCCTCAGGTAAACCATGGTGAGAAAATAAAGGCAAGAGGCCAGGCATAGTGGCTCACTGTCTGTAATTCCAGCACATTGGGAAGCCAAGGTGAGAGAATCACTTGAGCCCGGGAGTTTAAGACTAGCCTGGGTAACATAGTGAGACCTGTTCTCTACCAAACAAACAAACAAACAAAAAATCAAAACTTTGCCTGGGTGTTGTGGGATAGGCCTATAGTCCCAGCTACTCGGGAGGCTAGGGTGGGAGGATCACTTGAGTCTGAGAGATTGAGGCTGCAGTGAGCTATGATCACACCACTGTACTGCAGCCTGGGCAACAGAATAAGACACTGTCTCCAAAAATAAACTAAATGATTAAAAATGAAAAAAAAGTAAACAAAGGCAAGAGAGCCAGTGCTGATGTGGCACAGAGCCAACTAAGAGAGAACCAGCAAGAGCACCATTCAGGGGGTGGTGGGGAAGGACACTGGTGGACTCACACATGATACCTGTGGGAGGAGACGGAGCCAGAAGGCATGGAATTAGGTTACAAGGGATGTGAAATGCAGGGATAAGGAGTGCCCATGCCCACTTCAAGTAAAATAAGGGTAAGTCTTCATGGGACCTAGAGCAGGAGAATCCCCATGGAATGTGCCGTGGGATTCATCCTCATAGGTTGGGAACCTGGCCCTCACTGGCTGTCTACTGGGCAGCAACCCTCAGTGTACACACACATCAAACGCTCATTACATTTTTGATGATGTCCTGAGATATATGGTTAAGAAGGCACCCAGCGACACTTACTCAGTCTTGCTAAGGAGAAGGGGTTGATCAAAACCATTCATGGCCAGGCATGGTGGCTCACGCCTATAATCCCAACACTTGGGAGGCAGAGGCAGGCAGATCACTTGAGCCCAGGAGTTTGAGACCAGCCTGGGCAACATGGTGAAACCCCAGCTCTACTAAAAATACAAAAATTAGCCAGGTATGGTGGCACATGCCTGTAATCCTAGCTACTCAGGAAGCTGGGTGGGAGAATCACCTGGGACTGGGAGGTTGAGGCTGGAGTGAGCCATGATTGTACCACTGCACTCCAGCCTGGATGATGAGAGTGAGACCCTGCCATAAATAAATAAATAACCGTTCCCGAACTCTCCAACCTAGCTCTCTAAAACACATCCATGCCCTGGGGAGAGGTCACCCGCAAAGAAGATGGGAAGCTGCATTCCAGGGCAGGGATCATAGGAATTTCTTCAGCTAAGAATGAGGCTTCCAATGAGCAGAGAGGCAGCCCAGTGAGTTGGACAGGGAACCCAAATGTGGGTTGGGGTGATAACAAGCTCCTAAGGACACCTTCATTTACTGTCAGCATCAGGTAGTCTGACTTGTGGAAGTACTAGCACAAGGAAGGAAGCTACTTAAAGTAAAAATGGACCTGGCTTCTGGATTTTCTAGCCACATGTCACTAGAAAATACTTATGGATGACAGTGGCAGCCATTCAGGAGGCTCAGCTAATCAGCCCCGTCCACAAGTCCTCTTATGCACCAATCTCATTTTACATTCCCAGTTATGCTGGAGGGTGGGAACTGTCACCTTCATTTTATATATCAAGAAATTAAATCATGGCAAAGCTGATTGAAACTTTCGTTTTTCTAACTCCATGTCTTTTTAACAGTACTCTTATATCAAATACAAATTCCTGCCAGATTCTTGACTGGATACAGGGTATCCAAGATGAATAAGGCAGTTCAGTTTCTGAAGGAGATGATGATTTAGTTGGTAACAGGCACGAAAACAAATTAAAACAAAACGAGGTTATAAGTGCTAAAGAAGCACAGAGTACACGGAGACAAAAAGGTAGTCATGGCCTGCACCTAGCAGACACACAATAAATAGTCATCCAGTGAAATCCTTTGAGCAACTACTATGTGGTAAGCACCATTCAGGAATACAGTAATGAAGAAAACAGATAGAACCTCTGCCCCAGCTGGGCATGGTGGATCACGCCTATAATCCCAGCACTTTGGGAGGCCGAGGTGGGTGGATCACAAACGAGGTCAGGAGTTCAAGACCAGCCTGGCCAAGATGGTGAACCCCGTCTCTACTAAAAATACAAAAACTAGCCGGGCATGGTAGCACGTGCCTGTAATCCCAGCTACTCAGGAGGCTGAGGCAGAGAACTGCTTAAACCCAGGAGGCAGAGGTGGCAGTGAGCCGAGATCACAACACTGCACTCCAGCCTGAGCTACAGAGTGAGACTCCATCTCAAAAGAAAAGAAAAAAAGAACCCCTGTCCCTAACACTCCAGTGGAGGGAGCTTACATTCTCATATCAAATGGATACACAGATGAATACACAGATGGATGGATGGATGGATGGATGGATGGATGGATAAATGACTGGATAGACAGATGGAGACGATCAGGTACACAGGTAGTTATGGAGTAGATGAGGTTGAACCGATTCTTTTTTTTTTTTTTTTTTTTTTTGAGACAGGGTCTCGCTTTGTCGCCCAGGCTGGAGTGCCATGGCACAATCTCGGCTCACTACAGGTCCTCCTCCTGGGCTCAAGTGATCCTCCCACCTCAGTCCCCCAAGTAGCTGGGACTACAGGCATGCACCAGCACACCCAGCTAATTTTTTGTATTTTTTGTAGAGATGGGGTTTCATCATGTTGCCCAGGCTGGTCTTGAGCTTCTAAGCTCAAGCAATCCACTCACCTTGGCTTCCCAAAGTGCTGGGATTATAGGTGTGAGCCACTGCACGCTGGGCCTGAATGTAATGTGTTGTATTGTGTTATTGTATTGTATTGTATTGTATTGTATTGTATTGTATTGTATTGTATTGTATTTTGAGACAGAGTCTCACCCTGTTGCCCAGGCTGGAGTGCAATGGCCCAATCTCAAGTCACTATAGCCTCCACCCCCCAGGTTCAAGCAATTCTCCTGCCTCAGCCTACCGAGTAGCTGAGATTACAGGCTCACGCCACCACGCCCAGCTAATTTTTTGTGTCTTTAGTAGAGATGAGGTTTCAACATATTGGCCAGGCTGGTCTCGAACTCCTGACCTTGTGATCCGCCCATCTCAGCCTCCCAAAGTACTAGGATTACAGGCGTGAGACACCACGCCTGGCCGAATTGATTCTTAAAAATGATAAAACAAGGTTATCAGTCAAGGAAAGGAGGGGCCGGGCATGGTGGCTCACATCTGTAATCCAAGCAATTTGCGAGGCCAAGGCAAGAGAATCATTTGAGGCCAGGTGTTTCAGACAAGACTGAGAAACATAGAGAGATCCCATCTCTAAAAGATTTTTTTTTAAATTAGCCAAGCACAGTGGCGCACACCTGTAGTCCCAGCTACCTGGTAGCTGAGGTGGGAGGATTGCTTGAGCCCAGAAGGGAAGCTGTAGTGAGCTACGATTGCATCACTGTATTCCAGCCTGGGTGACAGAGCAAGACCCTGTCTCAAAAAAATAAAAAATAAAAAAAAAAAAGAAGGAAAGAGGAAGAAAAAGCCAGCAAGGCTTTCTGGGGAGAGGAGCAACACCGGGAAGATCAGGCAGGGTTCTCAAGCTGAGTTCTCTGGGGATCTGCAGGTGGTTCCCTCTGGCTAAATTTCAGGTCAGACAAGAGATGATGGCAGGAGGAAGGCAAGAGACCACAGAGCAGGTCTCTATTGACCTGCCCTGCAGGTCACAGAGAACAAAAGGAAGATTTTAAAGAAGGGTGATAACAAAGATGGTACGATTAATCACAAATATGATTAAAGGTTTATATGTTGGAAAGATTCCTCTCTCAAAGTAAACTGAGAACTCCCAAAGTTTTAAAATGACATTTTAGAGAGTTCATATAGCAAGCAAGAGGCCATATAGTCTGGAGGGAAAAGCTTGGGCTCAGAAGTCAGATTAAAACCCCAGCTTTAGCACACTTGTATGACCTTGAGTGAGTCACTTTACTGCTCTGAGCCTCATATTTTCATCAATAAAACAAGTGTATTACACCCACCTGACAGAGCTGTTGTGAGAATCAGAGATATTATATGATGTACAAAAGGTATGACATCTAGTAAGGTCCCCACATGATCATTTTTAGCCATCATAGGTTAAAGGAATCCCCAGACCTCTGAGGCTGCCATGACGGAGACTAACCCCAGCCTCCCGAGAGCCATCTCTTGGTCCTCCTGACAGGGATCACACACTGAGTTGCAGACTGAGCCAGTCCAAAACAGCAAGTCCTGGGTTCTTTTACAAATAACCTTAATGGGGCCCTTTTACATGGAGGGTTTGTGACCCAGAAATTTCCTTCAAGACAGGAAATTTAGAAATCAATCATGTTCTGATTAGTCTAGAAAGTTACATTTCCTTCCCTCCCTCCTTCCTCCCTCCCTCCCTCTTTCTTTCTTTCCTGATTTATTTAGTAGAGATAGAGTCTCTATGTTGTCCAGGCTGGACTCAAACTCCTAAGCTCAAGCCTCAAGCAATCCTCCTGCCTTGGCCTCCCACAATGCTGGTGTGAGCCACAGTACCCAGCCCACATTGCTTTATGATATCAATAGCCTAACATTGTCCCAAACTTACATCTCTTTCTAAAAGGCTTAAAGAAATGGCAGCCATTATTTTTAAATAAAATCATTCCATAAAGACTAATTCCTAATATTTATTTTCAAGTAAGCACACTAAGATGACTGGCCTCCACCAACATGCCACCCATCTAGACATGTTTTGAATCATTATGCAACAAACTCGATTCACAAGCTCAGGTCTTCTGGTGTTCTTAAACCAAAGATCTGAAAACTACAGACGAATCCTAATTGGTTTCCAAACAAAAGGGAAGGAAAGTCTTGTTTCCCCAAAACAGGATTAGCATTCCACACTATCAAGAAACCCAGTTTATCTTATTGTCTCATAAACTTGGATTTGTCATTACTCTGGCCTGACGGGGAAAAGGCAGCTTACAGAATCTGCATAGGATTTTTAGGTACAGTGAAATGGTGTGTTGTGGTGTTGCCCCCTCCTCACCCTCACCCTCGCAACATTCCTTCCCGTCTTCCTCCCCTCCCCCACCTACATACCTCTTTGGAGCACCAGGCACATTTTGGGTGGATTAGCAGACATTCTTCACATGAAGTGGCACTTCCACTGGTGCATATGTTGAGACCTTTAAAGCAAGATAAAGATGATGCACTAATTAGTTCCTGGCTATAAATTTCATGGATCAGGCCTTTGAATAAGTTGGGAGAATTACTTCCTTCTTTAACAGGAGGCCTCTCTGAGTCTAAAGGGTGCAGGTCCCATTGTTAATTGCAGGTTAAGACTCATTTGCTGAGGCTGAACATTGAGTTTCTGAAGCATTCACCAAACATGCATGCTTGTGTTAGCAACTTCCATTTCTTCTGCTAGACCCACTTGGATTCTCATTTTCCCCATAACTCGGCAAATCCTCTCTTTCTGAGAGAGAACAAGAAAGGCCCCTTTACACTTAGTCTGTCCAAAATGACAAAAATAGTACAAAAAAAAAAAGGAAAGAAAAAACAATACATTGGTTTTATTCAGGAATTTTTTTAAAAAAAGAAAATTATAAATCAAATACTCTCACATCAAACTTTACAGTGTACTGAAAGAAACCATGTATCCCAGGAACACAATGTTGAATTAAGATAGAGGAAATCCATTGATTCAACATATCTATTAATAGGTCAAATTAAAAAAAAAAAAAAAAAAAGCAAACCCAAGGCTGGGCATGGTGACTCACGCCTATGATAATCCCAACATTTTGGAGGTGAAGGCGGGAGGACTGCTTGAGCCTAGGAGGCTGAAACCAGTCTAGGCAATGTAGGGTCCCTGTCTCTAAGAAAAACAAAATTTCACCAGGTGTAATAGTACACACTTTGAGCCATGATTGTACCACTGCACTCCAGCCTGGGCAACAGAAGGAGACCCAGTCTCAAAAGTCAAAAAAAAAAAAAAAAAAAAGAAAAGAAAGAAAGAAAGAAAGAGAGAAAGAAAAAGAAACTGAAGAAGACCCCCAAAATGGAAAGATATCCTGTGCTCATGGTTTGGAAGAATTAATATTGTTAAAATGTCCATGCTATCCAGTCTAAAAATTTAATTCACTTTTTATCAAAATCCCAATGTCATTTTTCACAGAAATAGAAAAAAAAATCCTAAAATTTTTATCAAACCACAAAAGTTTGTATGAAACCTAAATAGTCAAAACAACCTTAAAGAAGAAGAACAAAGATGTATTGTATTACCTGATTTCAAATATACTACAAAGCAACTGTAATTAAAACAGCATGGTACTGGCATAAAAACAGACATATAGGCCGGGCGCAGTGGCTCAGGCCTGTAATCCCAGCACTTTGGGAGGCCGAGACGGGTGGATCACGAGGTCAGGAGATCAAGACCATCCTGGTTAACATGGTGAAACCCCATCTCTACTAAAAAATACAAAAAACTAGCCGGGCGAGGTGGCGGGCGCCTGTAGTCCCAGCTACTCGGGAGGCTGAGGCAGGAGAATGGCGTAAACCCGGGAGGCGGAGCTCGCAGTGAACTGAGATCCGGCCACTGCACTCTAACCTGGGCGACAGAGCGAGACTCCATCTCAAAAACAACAACAACAACAACAACAACAAATACAGACATATAGACCAATGGAACAGAATAAAGTGCCCAGAAATAAATCCAGGCATTTACAGTGAACTGATCTTCAACAAAGTTGTCAAGAACACACAATGGGAAAAGGCTAGTGTCTTCAATAAATGGTTTTGGGACAACAAGATATCCATATACAGAAGAATGAAACTGAACCCTTATCTCACACTATATTTAAAAAATCAACTCAATATGGTTTAAAACCTTAAATGTAACACCTGAAATGTAAAAGAAAACATATGAAAAAAGTTCTCTGACATCACACTAGGCAATGACTTTTGGAATATTATCCCAGAGGCACAGGCAACAAAAATGAAAATAAGCAAATGGAATCTATCAAACTAAAAAGCTTCTGCACAACAAAGGAAACAATCAACAGAGTAGGGAAACAACCTACCATATGCGACAGAATATTTGCAAACCATACAGTGGTTAACACCCAAATATATAAAGAATTCAAACAACTCAATATTAAGAAAACAAATAACCCAATTAGAAAAATAAGCAATGGGCCAGGCACCGTGGCTCACTCCTGTAAGTCCAGGCACTGTGGCTCACACCGCGGCTCACTTTAGGAGCCTGAGGTGGGCGGATCACCTGAGGTCAGGGATTCTAGACCAGCCTGGACAACATGGTGAAACCCTGTCTCTACTACAAATACAAAAATTAGCTGGGTGTGGAGGTGCACCCCTGTAATCCCAGCTACTCGAGAGGCTGAGGCACGAGAATCACTTGAACCCACGAGGCGGAGGCTGCAGTGAGCCAAGATAGCGCCACTGCACTCCACCCTGGGCGACAGAGCAAGACTCTGTCTCAAAAAAAGAAAAAAAAAGAAAAAAACAAAGATAGCCAGTGCTAGCAAGAATGTTGATAAAAGGGAAGCAAGGGAATTCTGGACACTGTTGGTGGGAATGTAAATTAGTACAGCCATTATGGAAAACGACATGGAGGTTCCTTAAACCAGAACTACTACATGTTCCAGCAATTCCACTGCTGAGTATATAACCAAAGAAAATGAAATCAGTATGTCGAAGACATACCTGCACTCTCATATTCCTTGCAGCACAATTCATAACAGCCAAGATATGGAGTCAACAGACAGATGAATAAAGAAAATATGATATTTTTTAAAAGTGGTATATACATACAATGAAATCTATTCAGCCTTAAAAAATTGAGAAAATCCTGTCACTTGTGACAACATGGATGAACCTGGAGGATACTATTAAGCCAGGCACAGAAAGACATACTGCATTATGTCACTTATACGTGGAATGGAAAAAAAATGAACTCAGAAAAACAGAGAGTAAAATGGTGGTTGCCATGGCTGGTGGGGTGGAGGTGGAATGGAGAAAGAGGAGATGGTTAAAGGGTACAAAGTTTCATTTGGAGAAAATGAATAAGTTCTGGCGATCTATTGTGCAGAATGGTGACTACAGTTAATAACAATGTATTGTGTACTTGAGAACTGCTAAGACAGTAGATCTTAAATACTCTCACCACATACACACACAAAGATAACTATGGGAGGTGATGAATATGTGAATTAGCTGGATTGTAGTAATCACTACAAATGTATACATATAATAAAACATCAAATCACATACTGTAAATATATACAATTTTTATTTGTCAACTATACCTCCATAAAGCTGGAAAAAGAAAAGAAACATTTAAAAAGTAAAAGAGAAGAAATGCCAAAATAGGGGTTAAAAAAAAAAAACCAATATCTTGCAACTGGAACGTTTCCCTAATTTGCTAATTTTAACTCCCTGCTTCTCCTTTGTCACCAGCAGTGAAAACTCACAGAAATCTCAAATGGCAAAATTGCTGACTGGGAGAGGGGTGGGTGCAGGAGGTGGTGGTAGTGGGGAAGGAAGCTTTATCATGTCACTCCAGGGACTTCAGAAGGAAGAAATACCAATCGGCATAAGGATGGTAGCTGGGACAAGACAGGAGGGAGAAACAGGCAGAACCTGAGAGGCTAGAAAGAAAGGAACAGAGGCTTTGAGAGCCCACAGCAGGTGAGAACAAAGATTTCCACCAGCCCTAACCCTGAACCCTAGGCCTCCTCATCCTTATCTACCTCACCCAGGGAGGCCTGCAGCAGGAGGCTCTGGTGCTGCTGGAACCCACCTACCATGCCTGACCTCACTTCAGCAGGAAAAGCCATCCCAGACCCAAATGAGGACCAAGAAGGTCTGAGAACACAACCTACTGGGAAGCTGGACCTGCTACTGACAAACTCCTTCTAATTTTAAATGAATTCACTCACTCAGTGAGTTTTCCTTTCTTTTTTAGATTTCTTGTTTGTTTTTTGCTTGTCTGTTTGAGACAGGGTCTGGCTCTGTTGCCCAGGCTGGAGTGTAGTAGTGTGATCATAACTCACTGTAGCCTCAAACTCCTGGCCTCAGGTGATCCTCCCACCTCAGCCACCCAAGTAGCTGGGGCTACAGATACACACCACCACACCTGGCTGGTCTCAAACTCCTGGGCTCAAGTGATCCTCCTGCCTGGGCCTCCCAAAGTGCTAAGATTACAGGCATGAGCTACCACACCTGGCTCACTTAGTGATTTTCAAATAGGCACTTAAGCCTTTAAAAACAAAAGTGTATGCAGGAAAAGAGTTGCAAAATGCTAGTCCCATTTTTTGGTCAAATCCCCGTACCTGTCAGCAACCACTATCTGCAGGGGAAAAGAAACAAATCTAGAACAAAAGTAACTTTGCTTCTCCTCTCCTCAACCTTATCAAATATAAACTCAGGCTCTTGAGGCATATCCTTTTCTCTGATATATAAAATCATTTCCATAAAATCATGAAATTACAGTACCTTGGGGCTAGGATTGTTTTAAGATGAGCTAGTCAAGTTGCCTCTTTTTACAGATGAAAATGTAAGATAACAAGCGTATGTGACTTGAAACAAGGAGCCCTATCTACAAAAAAGAGGTCAGATGGGGTCCTTGCCAGCAAATGCCCACATGAGATGCCTGCCTGGGGGTCCCTTTGCCATCTTGGACGTAGGGCTGGTGTGACCTGCTGAGCTCTAGGGTCCTCTGGAGATCCGTAACAGCCCCTTCATCAGAAAGGAATTTGAGGTCAAAGGCTTCACTTAGGACTCTGATCAAAGCCACATACTTTTTTCTTTTCTTTTTTTTTTTTTTTAAGATAGAGTCTTGCTTTGTTGCCCAAGCTGCACGGGCATGATCTTGGCTCACTGCAACCTCTGCCTCCCGAGTAGCTGAGATTACAGGCATATGCCACCACACTTGGCTAATTTTTGTATTTTTAGTAGAGACAGGATTTCAGCATGTTGGCCAGGCTGGTCTTCTGACTTCGACCCCTGACTTCAAGTGATCCACCCACTTCAGCCTCCCAAAGTGCTGGGATTACATACGTGAGCCTGAGCCTCCACACCCAGCTTCAAAGCCACATACATTTACAAACAACACTTTATAATTACCAGAGCCTCATCACTGAGCTCTGGGAACTTGGGCTGGAGGTCCAGGGCTCAGTACAATAAGAGCTCCTCAATTCTGACCCACATCAGACTGAGCTCTGGTCTTCTGGTCCAGCAGCCTAAAAGCCCTTACTGAATATTGGACACAATACCAAAGAAACTCAAAGGATGTGATAGTCACCTGGTATGAAAACATCATGAACAACTGTAAAACAATTTATCATATGGCAATACTAACTGTTTCTGTTATTATTATTCACATAGAAAAGTAAAGTCGTTTGTACTCAAAATGATTGCCCTAAAATTCGGTTGATGTTGGGACAAATTCAAATTCAAGAAACTCTGCACTTGACACACCCTAAATGCTGAGCACTGGACTGGGGGGATGCTAGAGATGCACAGGTGAATGACCTACCAGCCCTTGATGTCCAGGAACTCAGTGTGCCGGGTGCCAGGTACCAGACAGGTACTCCAGGATCCTAAACCACAGGCTGTGTGCTGATATGTGGAGTGTCAGACTCACTCCCTTTGGCATCTCTCCTCTCTCCACCTATTAATATTTCAGAGAGTTTGGACTTTGCTGGATGAGTCACTTGGCACCAATAAGCACTTTGAAAAGGAAGGAAGCAATGAATAAAAAACTAAACACTCAGAGTTCACAAATGTCAGTGTTAGGTCTAGGTCATGGAAACAGGAACTAGCAGCCCAGACGATAGCCACATCTCATCTTCGTTGCTGTTTGCATAGTGACTATTCCTAGCTCAGTGGCAACTCCCTGTATCTCTTTTGCTTCACATCTCTGAAGCCCAGTGTTTATTGCAAACTGTAATCTAAAAATATGTTCTTCCAAAACCCACTGACTCACCCCTGTGTTTCATCAATCATCCAAGGAGCCACCACATCCGGTTGATCATTCCTTTCAAGATGCAAGAAATGTTTATCCTAAGCCAACCCTTCCTGTCTGCAACCTCTAGCCCCAACAGTCCAAGCCAGGCCCTCTGGTCTAAATTCCTGCCATAGCCTCCCGACTGGCCTCCTTCCATTCAGCCTCTCTCCACTTCTATACACCCCATGGGTCCAAGGTCAGACAACTACTACTAAAACATACATCTGCAGTTGGAATTTCCTGATCCAAAATATTCCGTGGGATAACAGAAGCGAATACAGAAGCTGAAATGGCCTTTCTGCCTTGAAGTTGGCAATGCCCTGGAATGCTTCTCCCCACACCCTGAACCAGGCGCTCACATTTGTCACACAATGGACAAAACAGTCCCAGTATAGACTCTAGCAACTAAATAGCCATATGTCTAAATGTTACCATGAAATGCAAATATGCCCTAGGAAGGTTCTATCCCAGCAGTTCTCATTCTACACTGCCTTTATGAACATCAGACATCTGCACAACACTCAACAATACCAGCCTTACAGATCTGACTTCTATTTTTAAAGCACCAATTCATATAATGGAGTGCTATACAGCTATAAAGAAAGAATGAGCATGCTCTCTGTATTGACAGGAAGCTTACGCCAATACATTGTTAAGTTAAAAATAAAAAGCAAGATACACACTGTGTTTTGTGCTGCCTCTGAATAAAAATGAAAGAGGGATATTTGTAACACACGCATAGAAACCCTCAGGATACATAAGAAAGCTTAGTAGCTTTATAATAGGAATTATGTAGGCATAATCTGTTTAGGAAAGGGGGTCACAGAAATATCCCGCACTGATGGGCAACAAGAAAGACAGGCTTCTCACTTAATGAGTTATACTTTTAAAAATTATGGGACTATATTACCTATCAAAAGGTTTTTTTTTTTTAAGGCAATTGATTACCTCTATGTTCTTCTTCCAAAACCACCTAACTCTGTCTAATCATGGGAAAAACATCAGCCAAATCCCAAGAAGGGGATGATCTACAAAATATCTGACCAGTACTTCTTAAAACTGTCAAGGTCATAAAAAACAAGGAAAAGACTGAGAAACTGTTACAGCCATAGGAACCCAAGGTGACATGACAACTCAATGTACTGTGGTATCTTGGATGGGATCCTAGAACAGAAAAAGGACTTAGGTAAACACTAAAGAAATCTAAACTGATGGACTTTAGTTAATAATAACATATCAATATGATTCATTAATTATAATAAAGGTACCATACTAATGTAAGATGTTAATAATAGGCAAAACTGGGTGTGAGGTTGATGGGAACTCTTATCACTATCTTCTCAATTTTTCTGGATTTCTCAATTCTTAGAAGGCTTTTTTAAGGGCCGGGCACACTGGCTTACTTCTGTAATCCCAACACTTTGCAAGGCCCAGGTGGGAGGAGCAATTGCGCCCAGGAGTTCAGGCTGCAGTGGGCCATGATCACGTCAACGCACTCCAGCCTGGGTGACAGAGCGAGATTCTGTCTTTTAAAAAGTAAATTAATGAATGAATAAAAGAGACACCTGACACAGTGGCTCATGCCTGTAATCCCAACACTTTGGGAGGCTGAGGCAAGCAGATCACCTGAGGTCAGGAGTTCAAGACTAGCCTGGCCTACATAGTGAAACCCCATCTTTACTAAAATTACAAAAAATTAGCCAGGCATGGTGACACATGCCTGTAATCCCAGCTACTTGGAAGGCTGAGGCAGGAGGATCGCTTGAACGTTGGAGGCCGAGGTTGCAGTGAGCTGAGATCACACCACTGTACTCTAGCCTGGGAGACAGAGAGAGACTCTGTCTCAATTTAAAAAAAAAAAAAAAAACCTTTACATATGTACTTTTTCTTTTCTTTTTCCCTTTCTTTTTTATTTTATTTTGAGATGGAGTCTCACTCTGTTGCCTAGGCTGGAGTACAGTGGTGTGATCTTGATTCACTGCAACCTCTGCCTCCCAGCTACTCGGGAGGCTGATGCAGGAGAATCGCTTGAACCTGGGAGGCAAAGGTTGCGGTGACCGGAGATTACACCACTGCGCTCCAGCCTCGGCAACAGAGTGAGACTCCATTTAAAAAAAAAAAAAAAAAAAAATCCTGACACATTCCAACAGAATCTCTTTCTCCCAGGATGTTTCTTCCTAGCAAGCCACATGCATAGTCCCTGACTTCAAAGCTAGCTGTAGAAGGCAACAGGGAGTTGAGGACGGGATACATCACCCTCTTCACCTCCCAATTACCAAGACTCAGGTTCATCCATTCTTCAATCAACAAATATGTGCCTGGTGCTGTTCCAGGCATGGAGGATACAGAGGTGAATAAACCCAAAAAGACTCCCTTATTCACAGAGCTCACATCCTGGCTGGGGGAGAATTCTACTTAGGGGAAATAGTGAACAAGATATGTAGTTACATTAGATGGTGATGAGTGCTAAGGACAAAAATTAAAGAAGGAAAGCAGATAAAAAGAACGCGGGATATAGGGAGGAGGTTGCAGCTTTAGCTGGGAGCGGCCAGGGAAACCTTGGCTGAGCAAGAGACGATAAGAAAAGGGTTGCAGGGTGGAGGAAGCCAGTCATACAGATATCTTCTTGCAGGAGAGTATTACAGGCAGGAAGAAGGGCTGCCATGGGAGCATGACTGGCACGCTGGAGGGACAGTGGGAGGCCCATGCTGCTAGAGCAAAGGACTTGAAGGGAAAGTGGTGAAGGAAAGTCAGGGAAGTCAGTGGAGAGTTCGTGGAGCCTGGCAGGACTCTGGGAAATCATTTGAAGGTTTTAAGCAGAGAGACATGATCTGACTTGAGTTGGACCTCAGGATCACGCTGAGTAAGAGTTGAGAATAACTAACGGGAACAAGTTGCAGAAGTAGGTCTCAGCTCTTCAAGAGACAACCAGCTCTGAAAATGTCTGGCTGGAGTTGGGGAGGGAATCCTATAAAGAGAGCGCAGGGTACCCTGCAGTACCTTCAAAGCATCAGCCTTAGGGGATGAGTCAAGCCTGTCTTGAAGCAAACTTTTCACCATGAGGCCCGGGAAGCAAACCCTGCACTCAACGGAAGCAAGAAGCTTCAGAAACAAATGGGCGCCTCTAAATAAAGCATTCCTTTACATTTATAGAGGCCATTAATCCCATTCGAACCGGAAAGAAGGAAAACAAACCACGGCAGTCAGTTCTCCAAGGCCCTCAGCTCCAGCCAACTGGAAATACCTGTGAAAAGAGACCCTATCCCATTAACCCAGCTGCACACTGCCATGTGAAAGGGGCCCTATTATTTAAGTAGTGTGTAATTGTCCCACATTACTGATACCGTTAAAGCATCTCAGAATATTTCCGTGGCCAGGCTGAAGAAGAAAAAGTAGTTACCAGGGCACGCAGGCACAAAAGGCCTTTTGCCAAACTACTTAGACGTTTTAATTCCCCGTTGCCTCAGTAGCTAAATAAGCATGGAGAACAAGCAGGCGGGGAATACTAATTAGAGCTAATTAGACCCTGCCCTCTTCTGCCTCAATCCCCTTTATAAAAAGCTCCCCCAACTCAAGGATGATGGAGTTAAAATGTAAATCCATAGGATAAACAGCAGTCTACAGACCAAACCCACTGTTTGTATTTCATTGTCCTGTCAGCTCTAAACCTGTGTCTGGTTACCTACAGAGAGCTGCAGACCCAGCCAAATTCCAACAACCCCATCACAGACCACAGGAAATGTGGTAGGGGGTGGGGGGTAGAGGAAGGGTGCTGCCAACATGAGTCCACTAAATAAAACAAAGGGCTGTCTTAGGATGGGCAGAGCATTCACCAGAAGAACATTTGATTGCTTTTTTAAAAAGAAATGAATGTGATAGCACACATAATTCCAGTGGTGTTGCAGGATCCTCTTTATAAGATGGTATTCCTCTCTCTCTCTTAGCAAAGGCAGCGTGGAAAAGCCTCACCTCAGTGAGACCCCTGGTTTTGGGGGAAGACCATGTCCTAGGATTCTGTCTGAAGGCTCTTGGCCGTAAGATAATAAAGAGAACAGGAGATAGCCCTTGGTGGGGACGGGAGGGGGTTGTCAGTCGGCCAGGGACTTGTTGGAAATGAGCCCCTGAAACCTAAGGTTTCCGGCTGGAAATCCATACCGAGATGAAAGAGAGGTTAGAGCAGCAGAGAGAGCCATTCAACCACTGGTCCAGGAACAGCCAGGCAGGCATGGCCCTGAGGGTCATCTCTTTCTTTTCTCTAAGTAACTACGTTTTTTTCTTTCAAATAGTAATGTTCCTAGTAGCAATACAGAAACACACCCTGAATAAAGTATCTGTAGTGCTTCAAGAAAAAAAAGAAGGGAAGGGAAGAAAAAAAAAAGAGAGAGAGAATGTTAAAGTTAATTCAGCAACACTGAGAAACTAGGAGAAATCACACAGATGTGAGTCAACCTCTGCTAATCCTGAGAAGCTTCAGAGCCCTAAGAGGTAGGCAGCAAGTTCTGGAGGCCAGTGCCATGGCTTGCTCCACCACCACCAGCACCATCACCAAAACCTGTAGTCAAAGAGATGGGCAGAGGCCGGGTGTGGTGGCTCACGCCTGTAATCCTAGCATTTTGGGAGGCCGAGGTGGGCGGATCACCTGAGGTTGGGAGTTGGAGACCAGCCTGAACAACATGGTGAAACCCCGTCTTTACTAAAAA
Source organism: Mandrillus leucophaeus (assembly GCF_000951045.1). NCBI lineage: Eukaryota > Metazoa > Chordata > Mammalia > Primates > Cercopithecidae > Mandrillus > Mandrillus leucophaeus. Next base: position 2,155,726 of record NW_012100654.1, on the reverse strand, counting down.
TACAAAATCAGCCAGGTGTGGTGGTGCATGCCTGTAATCCCAGCTACTCAGGAAGCTTGGGCAGGACAATCGCTTGAACCTGAGAGGCAGAGGTTGTGGTGAGCTGAAATCATGCCACTGCACACCAGCCTAGGCAACAAGAGCGAGACTCTGTCTCAAAAAAAAAAAAAAAAAAAAGATGGGCAATGGGAAAACGGGACTCCAAAAGAGTTGCAAATGAACCACCATGCTCAGTGCTTTTCTCTTCCCTAAGCTGAGTCAGGTAGGACAGAGGGCACTGGACCAAAAGCCATGGTCCCTGGTCCGCCACTCCTGACCCAAGTAGAGGGGAAGGGCAAGTCACTTCCTTCCTGAGCCCATATGAGAAAATGGACATCACCATGAAGATGTACGTGAACTTTGAAAAACAGAAAGCACGATGCAAGTGGAAAATAATGTATTTTTAGAAATTATTTGCAGCCAGGGACGGTGGCTCAAGCCTGTAATTCAAGCACTTTGGGAGGCCGATGCAGTTAGATCACATGAAGTCAGAAGTTCAAGACCAGCCCAGCCAACATGGTGAAACCCCGTCTCTACTAAAAATACAAAAATTAGCCTGGCACGGTGGCGGCACCTGTAATCCTTGCTACTTGGGAGGCTAAGCCAGGAGAATCGCTTGAACCTGGGAGGTGCAGGTTGCAGTGAGCCGAGATGGCACCACTGCACTCCAGCCTGGGCTACAAGACTGAAACTCTGACTCAAAAAAAAAAAATTATTTGCAACTGGAAATTATTATTATAATTCTGTTTGTCAGAATTACAGAATGTCAAGCTGGAGAGGAACTTAGAAGCCATCTCCTTTGGCAGTTTCCAAACTTTTGGATTTCAAAGAAAACTAAGATTTAAAAACAAAACAAAAGAAACAAACAGAAAATGAGAAGGGGAGCTTAACATAGGGTTGCCAGATTTTCTTATTTTGCCAAAATTAAAAACTACTAACATTATTAAAAGTATTAAAAGAAAATGTTCCCACCAAAAAAGAAAAAGTGCCTAATTTCAAACTAAAGGAAAGTCCTTGTGGAGCAGGGGAGCGTTCACAACAATACATTCCTGTGTGATGTGGGCTACAGCTTCCTTCTGCTCGCTTTCCCGAGGGACCCATGAAACTATCCGTGATGGGCACTGGCTGCCGGATGGGTGTCTGGAATCCACTCATCTACTCTCCGAGCTCTGGAGTGATTATTTTCCCATTTAAAACAAAAAACAAAAACCTTGCTACAGTATTAAGTTTGAATTAGGGTCTGAACGAAGTTGTTGTTTGCTCAGACCCCTCCTTCGCTCTTAAACCTAAACCTCCACTGCCTTCATGTAAATGAGACACCGGGGCGGGGAGCGGCGGGGGGGGAACAGTCCTCCCCTTGGGCAGCCAGGCAACCACTTGGCTCACAAGAGCAATCAAGTATCTCCGGCTCCAAAGTGAATAGAGCACTATTATTTCCTAAAGGAAGGGAGAAAGTCCGCATCCCAAACAAGTGCATCCTTCCTCGAGGGCCTCCGAACTGCCACGTCCAGTCATCTCCCAACCCTGAAAACTTAAGAGCAGGTAACCGAGGGATCCTCGCACCGCCGCCAGCCCATGGCAGCGTCGGGCTAAGGCAATCTCCACAGCCCCTGTCCTCTACTCCAGAATCCGTCACAGTTAGGGGAGTGTGAGGCTCCGAGCGTGTGCAAATCGCGGGATAAAGTCGGGCAGAAGGAATCTAATAGGGAAGTCCCAGGTGGGGCTGTGGTTTGGGACGCGGGTGCCCCCTCGGGTTTGCGGTGGCCTAGGAGAGGCGGAAGCAGGCGGGGTGGGGTGGGGAAGTGGGTCTGCATCTTCAAATGAAGGCGGCTAACCTAGGCGCAGAGAACTCCAGGATTCGCGGTGGGCCCTGTGCACTCGCAGTCCCAGGAGGCGAGCCCTCAGGAGTGGAGGTGGCCCTGGGCTTTGGCTGGGGTTTCGAGACTCCCTTGCTTCCCCGGGAACAGGACACCGGCGGCATCCCCCACCAGCAGCCCGCCCGCTCCCGGCCGGCCACAAGGACCGCTTTGTGCCCGCCAACGGAGAGCCCGGGCCCCAAGGCAGGGCTGGCGATGGTCCTCCCCGTGCCCTAGGCACGGGGCTGGCGGGCTAGGTCAGCAGGCCGGCCAGGCTGTTTACACAGGAAGGGAAGCTCCTCCTCAGCCCGGGAGGGGACAGGAGATTCACGACGGCCCCGCGGGGCTGTCCCCTGGCGACTGGTCCATCCACCAGGGAGTGCCCTGAAGGCGCTCTCTGCCCTCAGGCACTGCCTGCGCTCCCCGCCCCTCTGAGACGCCTGCCCGCGGCTGTGT
>NW_012100654.1:2149382-2152635 GCF_000951045.1 Mandrillus leucophaeus | reverse complement strand
CCGCCCTGTGCGGGGACCGGCCCGGGACGCGGAGGCCCTACGGGCCCAGGTGGAAATCGCTTGCGACTCACTTGGGGCATGGGGCGCTCGAAACCACTGAGTAGAGCCCGCTCCCGTTGCTTCGCCGCCCGTCGCCACGGGAAAGCGGCGGGGCACGCTGCATTAGGCGAGCTGAGATTACCTGGGCCAAAGGCGGTTGCTAGACTCTGAAAGGGAGAGCAGGTACCGGGGTCATGTCGTGCCGGGCCCATCTCATCCTCCCAAAGCTGCACCTCCGGCGGCCTGAGGTGGGACGTAGACGCCCGTGCGTGGAACCGCAAAGCGACTTCTGGATGGGCAAGGGAGGGCACGGTGGGGCGTGGAGGCACAGGTAAAACCTACGTTACTTTTTCTTTTTCTTTCTTTCTCTTTCTTTCTTTCTTTCTTTCTTTCTTTCTTTCTTTCTTTCTTTCTTTCTTTCTTTCTTTCTTTTTCTCTTTCTTTCTTTCTTTTCTTTCTTTCTTTTTCTTTCTTTTCTTTCTTTCTTTTCTTTCTCTTTCTCTTTCTTTTCTTTTCCTTTTTCTTTTCTTTTCTTTTCTTTTCTTTTTTCTTTTCTTTCCTTTCTCAGCGTCTCGCTCTCACTCAGGCTTGAGTGCAGTGGCCCAATCTCCGCTCACTGCAGCCTGGACCTCCTGGGCTCAAGGGTTCCTCCATCTTAGCCTCCTGAGTAGCTGGGACTACAGGTGCGCGCCACCACACCCGGACAATTTTTACATGTTTTGTGGAAATGAGGGTCTCGCTGTGTTGCTCAGGTAGGTCTCGAACTCCTGGGCTCAAGCAATCCTCCTGTGTCTGCCTCCTAAAGTGCTGAGATTACAGGCGTGAACCACCACGCCCGGCCAGCTTTTCACTTTTTAACATTTGTACCTTTCAAGGATTTGAGACTGGCCAATATGCCACTATATTTCGTTGTCCTTACTGACAATCTGTCAGTTTCCATGATCAAACTGATAGACTCAAAAACATATGCTCAGGCTTTCATCTTGCAGTTTACATATGCGCTGGATCTGAACTGGCCAATAAGGAGTGGGGTGGGGTCTTCCTCAGATGGTGCAGCAAAGGATACCTTGGGCTTGGATTCGCTACAAGTGCATTTAGAGTGGAGTGGTTTATAGGCAAGAGAAGAGGCAACATTCAGGTAGGGGAAGATAAAGATAGAATACCTATCAAGTACAGAGAGCACACTGCCAGCCAGGCGCTGTTCTAAGTCCTTTACCCATATTAACTCATTTCATCCTCCTGACAACCCTACTGTTATCCAGTTGAGGAAACTGAGGGACAGAGGGGTTAACTGCTGGAGGAAGTGACAGCTGGGATGCCTTGTTCAAAAGTGCAGCATGGCTTGGCTAAAACTGAAGCAGGAAGGGGTAAAGAACAAAGGGGTCTCACCTTTGCAGGTCAGGGATCTGGTGGAAGAATGGCTTGGAGGACCCAGTGGAAAACTGTCCTAACTGCCCAACTCAAGGAGTTTGGCTGTTAACCTTTATTTGTCGGCCTCCTCCCAAACTCTGACAAGGTGGTGCCTCAATGCCTGAGGAAATAAACTTCTTCAAGTACAATATAGTGTGCCTGGCGGCAAAGATGCAGCAGTCCATAGCAAGCTCCTTTATAGTATTTGTGAAAAGAAAACAAATCTCAGGGCCCCCAAATCACTAAGCCAGGAGAAAAGTCAAGCTGGGAACTGGGTCAGGCAAACCTGCCTCCCATTTTATTCCTAAATAAGATAGCTAAGAAGCTACATACCTCGCTCACAATTTACCCACAGGAAATTCCTTGTGGACAAAAGACAGACAGAACTCAAAGTCATCCCTCTGAGGCTCACCTGAGACAAATGAATACCTGATTGCTCCCTCTGGCCTACTGTTTATGTAAAAATGCAGATTCACTGAGCCAGACTAAATTGTGTGTTCAGCGGAAGGCTGATCAAAAGAATGCAGCCTTTTGTCTCTTATCTGCTTCTAACCTGGAAGCCCCCATTTCATGTTGTCCCGCCTTACAAAACCGAACCAATGTACATCTTACACATATTCATTGATGTCTTATGTCTCCCTAAAACGTATAAAAGAAAACTGTACCCCCAACCACCTTGGGTACATATTGTCAGGACTTCCCGTCACTGGCACATCCTTAACCTTGGCGAAATAAACTTTCTAAATTTAATGAGACTGGTCTCTGATATTTTGGGTTAACATATTCTATAATATCCTCATGTTTGTTTTGATGTAAAATGCTTGTCCCTAAATATTTTACAGGAGGTGTCCTGGGTTTATCTCAGAGCTACCTGTCTCTCAGGTCAGTGGCCTTGGAGCTACTCTTATCCCAGTTTGAGAGGCAGTGATTATAAATAATGGGGCCAGCACATTGGCTCAAGTCTAATTCCAGCACTTTGGGAGACCCAGACAGGTGGATAGCTTGAGGCCAAAGTTCAAGACGAGCCTAGCTAAACATGGTAAAACCCTGTCACTTTTAAAAATACAAAAATTAGCTGGGCATGGTGGCGGGTGCCTGTAATCCCAGCTACTCTGGAGGCTGAGGCCTGAGAATCGCTTGAACCCAGGAGGTAGAGGTTGCAGTGAGCCAAGATAGCACCGCTGCACTCCACTCCAGCCTGGGTGACAGAGCGAGACTCTGTCTCAGTCAATCAATCAGTCAGTCAGTGCCCTGAAAGAGCTTGAGCTATGAGATGTTGTGTGCCAAGTGGTGATTTTAAAAGATTTGTCTGTCAGGGGAGTGTAGGATGGATTAGATGGAAGGGGAGTGGAGTCCTGGAAACTGGGTAAATATTGCATTAATAACTACAATAAAAATTAGCATTTATCTAGCATTCTTTAAGCCTAGGCTCTGTGGAGCAGCAGATCCTCTGTGTGTCACCTTCCTTCTTTCAACTCCAGTGCTTTACAAACTGTTGAAATATCAGTTTGATCTGTCTCAGACTCAGATCCAGCACAGACCTCCACTTACCTAAACCGCACTTGGAAAGTTCTGCAATCAAACCTTCCCCTGGTTCCCTTCTTACCAGCCCCCGTCCTATACCACCTGGGTGGATTCCTGAGTCCCCTAACTTGCCCAGACCTGCCATAAGCTCTAAATCCTGAGTGATCCAGTCTCCAGTATCTTAAAACTGGTTTGGAGATGCCTTTTCTCTGAGCTTTTGCTTTCTGGTTTATGCCTTTTTTCTTGTTTCTTCTTCTTCTTCTTCTTCTTCTTCTTCTTC
>NW_012100654.1:2142674-2149027 GCF_000951045.1 Mandrillus leucophaeus | reverse complement strand
CTTCTTCTTCTTCTTCTTCTTCTTCTTCTTCTTCTTCTTCTTCTTCTTCTTCTTTTAATTAAGCTGAAGAGTGGAGATGACCTTCAAATGCTTTAACTTTTGTCTACTCATTAAATTCAGTATGCACTGATTGCTCACCTCAAGGCAAAACTTCCCCACAGCCACTGGAACAGTTTCCTTTGTGGGCTACTTCTGGAACATTCCATGTCTGATCACTGCTAAGCTTCTGGACCCAAAGGAGGCTGCTGGTTTTGGATCGGTTTGACTATGGGGTTTGAGCATGGATAACCCAGAGAAATTTTATGTTTCTTTTTGTTAGTTTTAAACTATGATGAGTTCAAGAATTAAATATAGACTTACCATATGACCCAACAACCCCAGTTCTGTGTATATCCTCCAAAAAATTGAAAGCAGGGACTCAAACAGATACCTGTACACCAAGGTTCATAGCAGCATTATTCACAATAGCTAAAAGGTGGAAACTACCCAAGTGTCCATCAACAGATGAACAGAAGATAGGATGTAGTAGGTACATATAGTGGACTATTATCAGCCTTTAAAAGGAATGAAGGCCTTTGCAGTGGCTCATGGGTGTAATCCTAGAACTTTGGGAGGCTGGGACGGGACAACTGCTGGAGGCCAGGAGTTCAAGACCAGCCTGAGCAACATAGGGAGGCTGAGGAGGCAGAATCATTTGAGCCCTCGAGTTGGAGGCCTGTAGCTGGAGGTTAAAGCGAGCTGTGCAACAGAGTGCATAGCTGCCTCAAAAAAAAAAAGAAATGAAATTCTGACATTCTGACATTCTGACATGCAGCTGGGAGCAGTGGCTCACGCCTATAATCCCAACACTTTGGGAGACCAAGGCAGGAGGATTGCTTGAGCTCAGGGTTTGAGACCAGCCTGGGTAACATGGTGAAACCCCATCTCTATAAAAAATAAAAAAATTAGCTGGGTGTGGTGGCATGCCTGTAGTCCCAGCTACTTGGGAGGCTGAGGTGGATCACCTGAGCCTGGGGAAGTTGGGGCTGCCGTAAGCCATGATTGCACCACTGCACTCCAGCTTGGGAGACAGAGTGAGGCCCTGTCTCAAAAAAAGAAGGAAGGGAGGGAGAGAGGAAGTGAGGAAGGGAGGGAAAGAAATCCTATTATACGACAGCATGGGTAAATTTTGAAAACATGCTAAGTGAAATAGGCCATATAGAAAAGGACAAAATATTGTATGATTCCACTTAGATGAAGTACATAGAATGAAAAATTCAAAGACATAAAGTAGAATAGAGGTTACCAGGCCCTAGAGGGAGAGGAGAATTGAGAGTATTAATTAAATTAATGTGTAAATACTTTCAGTTTGGTCTTGAACTCCTGACCCCAAGTGATCTGCCTGCCTCAGCCTCCCAAAGTGGTGGGATTACAGGAGTGAGCCAACACGCCTGGCCTTAGTTTGGGATAATGGAAAAGTTCAGGAGATAGATGGTAGTAATAATTGCAAAACATGGTGAACGTACTTAATGCCACTAAATGGTAAACTTAAAAATGGTTAAAATGGGCCAGGTGTGGTCGCTCACACCTATAATGCCAGCACTTTGGGAGGTGGAGAAGTGTGGATTGCTTGAGCCCAGGAGTTTGAGACCAGCCTGGGCAACATGGTGAAATCCCGTCTCTATTAAAAAAAAAAAAAATTAGCATTGTGGCATGTGCCTGTAGTCCCAGCTGGCTACTCAGGAGGCTGAGGTGGGAGGATCGCTTGAGCCCTGGAGGTCGAGGCTGCAGTGAGCCATGATTGTGCCACTGCACTCCAGCCTGGGTAATAGAGGAAGTCTCTGTTTTAAAAAAAAAAAAAAAAAAAAGTTAAAATGGTAAATTTTATGTTACGTCTATTTTATCCATAAAAATAAACAAACAAAAAACTTAAAAATCAGATTCGTTAAGTTTTCTATTTCACAATTCAGATTTACCCACACCCAAAGTGACTTTTTATATTGGGCAATTCAATTTGTAATCCAGGTCAGAAATATTTTACTGAGGCATACCTGTGATTTAACATGCAGGGAGAAAAAGAGTTCAGGGGCAGAACAACAACTACCCTACGCTATATCCCTTAGTTTAGGTAAGGCACTTAATTTACTCTGCTTTTAGTCACAGCTAGGATTTGCCACACTGCAAGAAATGAGTGACTCTGGTGACAGAGTATTACAAAATTCTTTTGTAGAGATTGATAGGCCTATGACACATGTATACAATTTTCTTTACTGTTAAGATTAACTTTTTAGGCTGAACATGGTGGTGGCTCACACTTGTAATCCCAGCACTTTGGGAGGCCAAGGCAGGAGGATCACCTGAGGTCAGGAGTTCGAGACCAGCCTGGCCAACATGGTGAAAACCCATCTCTACTAAAAATACAAAAATTAGCTGGATGTGGTGGCGTGCTCCTGTAATCCTAGCCACTCAGGAGGCTGAGGTATGATAGTTGCTTGAATCTAGGAGGTGAAGGTTGCAGTGAGCCAAGATGGTGCCCCTGCACTCCAGCCTGGATGACAGAGAGATACTTTGTCTCAAAATAAAATTAAATTAAAATGATTAACTTTTTATTTTAAAAATACCAAATTATATTCCTTTTTGTAGGAAAATGCTCTGCCAAAGTTTTTCTTTCCCTGTCCACCATGGTCCTGGTTAGGAAAAAGTAATCCCTGTGCCACAACCAATGCGAGACTACTGAGGGCAGACCCAAAAATGACACCTAGATGATGGATGAACATGGGAGACAAGCAGATGACAAGCCCCAGGGCACACTGGGTTCCCTGTTAGTGAAAATAGCCTATTATAGTAACTGGCATATATTAGATCTCTGTAATTTTTGTTTGATGGCTTATTTTTAGGTTCAACATGTGAATAGTGGTCATTGCCAAGTGTAAGGGGGGGGGGGTGGAATTTCACGTTGAGAGACAGTACCAAACAAGTCTCGACAGAAATTTTCAACATAGGGATAGGTGTTTCTCTTTGGTGGTGTTGCTTTTAATGTGCAAATGTAGCTGTATGTCATAGAAATGTATTTCTCTGAAGCTGTTAAGAAGCCCACACAAGCGCTTAATTACCAATTCCAAAAATACTTATTAATTATTACATCTTTCTGAGGGCAACTTTTCAAAAGTTAACTCTGAAAATGCTTTTTAATTATATATTCCAGAGGAAATATATATTTTACAGCTTTCATGAACTATGTTAAAACAAATCCATTAATGAAATTATAGTAAAAGTTGTGATATTTTTCAATTAAGTTTGCCATGCTTGTTTTATTTTTATTTTTTCACATAGGACATTGCTTATGTAAAATTTTCTTTAAGATTATCAGTAGAGCTTAGACCTGGAGGAAACTCTCCTGGATTCTTTCTCTAAATGCCTCCTTTTCACTGGAGCAAAGCAATCACAGTGCGTTCCTCTTTTCCTGGATGTTTTCTCATATCACCTAAAGGGCATAGATTCCTTTCTAGTTATTTCAGTAAAAAGTAGAATGAATGAATACAAATACACATAAACACATACACACTATATTTTAAACCAATCATGTTTAGAGACTTCTTGAGTAAATGCCAGTAATAAGGGAGTAGGCAGGAGATGGAGAAGAGACACAGAACAGGTACGGTCTACACCAGGGGTGTCCAATCTTTTAACTTCCCTGGGCCACATTGGAAGAAGAAGTCTTGGGCCACACATAAAATACACTAACACGAACGATAGCTGATTAGCTTAAAAAAAATTCCCCCCCAAATCTTACAATGTTTTAGGAAAGTTTACGAATTTGTGTTGGGCCACATTCAAAACCATCCTGGGCTTTTTACAGTTGTGAACTATCATGCCTCTCACCTTTACCTTGTCTTAGGTATACCAGTGGCCTTTAAAACAATGCTTAGCTAGCAGTTCAGCAGCCTTTCAAAAGATGGGACAAGCTTCTGGACCCCTACCCTTCTTGGGGTGTCATGTTTGGGGCTGGAGTGGGGAATGGAGGCTGAACAGCTGCTCAAGGACCAGGTACACAAGAAGCCATGGCTCAGCCATCAGCCACCAGCCCAGGACCCAGCTTTTGCCTGTTTGCAGCAGCTGATGACCCTTTTGTAGAATATGGCCCCTCATATTCAATTGCTAGTGGAGGAAAATGAGAAATCTGGGCCCAGGATCAGAAGAATTGAGTTCCAGTCCTCATTGCCATCAACTAGCTGAGCAACCGTGCAACTGCCTGCCACCTTCCGGACCTCAGTGTGCTCATCTGGAAAGTGAAGGGCCTGGTTCCTGCCAGAGCTGGCTCTATAATTACCACTTGCAAAGCCAAATGTGTTCCGCACTTGGCAGCAGGCTCTACTTTACATAACCTGATCTACCGACTAAAAATTATTCTACAAAAAAGCACTGCTCTTACATAGAGGATGGAATGCCTGTTTGAACGTGTTCTTTATGTGGGAAGACTATGAGGGCCTGTCTTATGGGTGGACTCTCAAAATGATCACCTCTCCTCTTTAAGGGATGTCCACATTACATTAATATTTTAACATTAAATAACAGAGAGGTAGGCAATGCAGTCAGACTGCCTGGCTCAAGTCCTGGCTGTGTCACTTCCTAGTTATATGACTGCAAACTAGTTACTTGCCTCTATTTCTCCTAATATTGAACAGGCATAAAAATAGTACCTACTTCATAATTATCATGAGAATTAAAGGGGTTAATATGTGTGAGGCACAAGAATTGTGCCTGGCATATAGGGAGTACTTCATAATATATTAAATATTATTATAGTTGTTGATTTTCAAACTGGTTCTCTCATCTGGAAGTAGCAGAGAATTATTGGCCCACATGTCATGATTGTGGGCTCAGGAAAAATGTTACCAGGCCTGCGGAAATTATGAGGCCTTTCATGGTTTGCCCCAGGCTTCTGTCTTTGAACAACAGCACCATATTTCACAGCCCTGAGGTTGAGAAGAACACCCCCATATGTCTTCCAGGGCTCTCCCCAACCTAATCTCCAACCTTGCTTTTTGCACTGTGGATTGCCAATTAATGGCAAACTGGAATTCTCGGAGAACCTTCAAGGAAAACCCAGGCAGATCTTGCTCACCTCACCTCCCACGGGTGGCATTTCGTTTTTTATTTAACTGAAGAATTTTTCAGTGAAAATGGATTTATCTCCTTTTAAATTTTGTACAATCACCACTAAATAAAACGTTGATTTCTCTGAACAACTGTACCAAATTTTATGCACCATTAATATGACATTAACATTACTTATGGTTATTATAAGAGCAATAAAGAGGACAATATGTGATCTGTAATGATTCAGTAAAAATGATGCAAATATCTCAAGAGCAAACAGCGTAACATTCATTTTTCCCTAGCACAAGATCAAGGAATAAAGAGACCAAGGAAAAGTCCAAAAAGAAATTTAGAAATGGTGCATTAAAAGTTAATGATTTCAAGGCCAGGTGAGGTGGCTCACGCCTGTAATCCCAGCACTTTGCGAGGCCAAGGCGGTCGGATCATGTGAGGTCAGGGGTTCAAGACCAGCTTGGCCAACATGGCAAAACCCCGTTTCTACTGAAAATACAGAATTAGTCGGGCATGGTGGTGCGCACCTGTAATCCCAGCTATTCGGGAGACTGAGGCAGGAGAATCGCTTGAGCCCAGGAGGCAGAGGTTCCAGTGAGTCGAGATCTCGCCACTGCACTCCAGCCTGGGTGACAGGGTGAGGCTCTGTCTCGATAAGAAAAATTAATAAAATTAAAGTTAATGATTTCAAAAAAGCCTTTTAAAAGCACCGCCCCGCCGGAAGTTGAGTTTTCTACAAGCCATAGGAGACAGCGCCACCTACCGGCCCCGAGATTTGCCCAGCTGTAGAAAGGGGCGGGAGGACAGGGTGGGTTTGGGGGCAAAATGGCACAAAAGAGTTCAGTCTCAAGCGGTTTTGGTGTTGATGCAATCTGGATGCCTGGTCACCTTCTCTATAAAGAGACTTGGAGCTTACTGAGGCTTCTTGTCCACAATGCGACTCTTGGTTTCTAGACTCTCGGGGAAAGAATGGGAAATGATGTGATGTGACCTCGAGCTGGACCATCATTAGCCAACTCAGTGACCTGAAACGGTGCTTCTCAAACTCCACCGCACATTCGAAGCACCTGGGAGCACGGGCGCGGCGGGTGGCTCCTGGAATCCCAGCTACTCAGGAGGCTGAGGGGAAAATGGCTTGAGGCCAGGGGTTAGAGGCTGCTGTGAGCCACGATTGTGCCACTGCACTCCAGCCTGGGTGTCGGAGAGGGAGAGGGAGAGGGAGAGGTGGAGGGGGAGGGGAAGGGAGAGGGGGAGGGCAGGGG
>NW_012100654.1:1997200-2142624 GCF_000951045.1 Mandrillus leucophaeus | reverse complement strand
GGGGCTCATGCCTGTCATCCCAGCACTTTGAGAGGCTAAAGCAGGAGGACCACCTGAGGCTCAAGACCAGCCTGGGCAACATAGCGAGGTCTACAAAAAATCTTAAAAAAAAAAAGAAAAAGAAAAATGCCCCAAGAGTGTCACTTACCTGGAACACAAGTACAGCAGTCTGACTGTGGGGGGGTCTGACAGGGGCCGGGGGGACACTCGGGAGAGATGCAGGACACGTTTCCAGCCTGAGGAGGAGGCAAGAGATGGCACTGGGGGTACGAGCGTGGAACAGGGCTCATTCCCCATCTCACAGCAGGCCCTTCGAACAGGAAAGCTGCCTAAAGGAAGCCACCAGAAACCTTTAAATGCTGCGTGTCACAGGGACACATTCCCGGTGTTTATGAGGCTTATATGGTTTGGCTGTGTCCTCACCCAAATCTCTTCGTGAATTGTAGCTCCCATAATTCTCACACTGAATTGAATTGAATCGGGGCGGTTTCCCCCATACTGTTCTCCTGGGAGTGAGTAAGTCTCACGAGATCTGATGGTTTGATAAGGGGTTTCCCCTTTCGCTTGGCTCCCGTTCTCTCTTGCCTTCTGCGATGTAAGACGTACCTTTCACCTTCCACCATGATTGTGAGGCCTCCCCAGCCACATGGAGCTGTGAGTTCATTAAACCTCCTTTTCTTTATAAATTACCCAGTCTCAGGTATGTCTTTATCGACAGTGTGGAAATGGACTAATACATATGGTGTGGTTAGAACACCTCCAGGCCATAACGCACCATTCCAGGAAAAAGGCCAGGGCAGCCCAGCGGGCAGAGCGTGCTCCCTTCCTTATGCAAATGTGCCTGGGAGCTCTGGAAGGTACCGGGGAGCAGAGAACAGAGCTGACTCCTGCAGGGAAGGAGACCCCCACACACCTTCCCGTACATCTGAGTTTTGAATCAGGTGGCTCATATTGGCTAGTCAAAGAATTAAATTTCAAAGTAAGTGTTTTAAATTTGACATTGAGACCAAAGAGCCCCCAGTTTTGGAGTCAGCCACACCTGAGTTCCAATATCTGCTCCTCCCCTATCAACACTTTGGGCCAAGTACCTCACATCTCTGAGCCCTGGTCTCCCCATCTAAGAAACAGGCTGGAATCGGCGTGTCTCTCGGGGTTTCCAAGGATTACGTGAAATGAGATCATGCATGAAAGCACTTGGGGCTGCGTGCCGTGGCTCACGCCTGTAATCCCAGCACTTTGGGAGGCCAAGACGAGAGAACTGCTTGAGCCCAGGAGTTTCAGACCAGCCTGGCAACATAGGGAGACCCTGTCTCTACAAAAAATAAAATAAAATAAGTTAGCTGGAGTGGTGGCACATGCCTGTGGTCCCAGTTACTCGGGAGGTTGAGGTGGGAAGATTGCTTTAGCATGGGAAGTCAAGGCTACAGTGATCCATGATTGCACCCCTGCACCCCAGCCTGGACAACAAAATGAGATCCCATAAGTAAGAAAAGAAAAGAGGAGAGGAGAGAGGAGAGGGGGACGGGGAGGGGAAGGAGGAGGGGGAGGGAGAGGGAGAGAATCATGCAGGTAAGAGTTTAAATACTCCTGAGACTCAGGTCTGCCCTAGCCTGATTGCACCCCTGCACCCCAGCCTGGACAACAAAATGAGATCCCATAAGTAAGAAAAGAAAAGAGGAGAGGGAGAGGGGGAGGGGGACGGGGAGGGGAAGGGAGAGGGAGAGGGAGAGGGAGAGAATCATGCAGGTAAGAGTTTAAATACTCCTGAGACTCAGGTCTGCCCTAGCCTGATGAAGTGCTCTGGAATGGGACCCAGGCATCAGTGACTTTTATACCTCCTCAGGGGATCCCAATGTGAAGCTAAGACCTGCTGCTGTCAAGGCAGCGGGCCATCCCATGCTGTTTCACCCAAAGCTGACCTCAGAGGACCTTCAGTCTAATGTGGAGAGCCAGCAGTGTGACATGTTCGTTTTCTCATCCTGTCTTAGGGCTGTGCCTAGAAGGTGTCCTCAAGGTTGGAGACAGCTCTACATAATAATTCACTCCCCACTTAAAAAATAAAAATAAAAAGAACTGGTTACAGGACCAGTTGGGACATGAAGGAGGCAATTCTACTTGAGAGTGCTGGTGGAAGAAAGGAAGAATTAGGAAAAGCTAGCCAGAGGAGATAATGGTTTAGTTGATCTAGACAGATGGAAGTATTTATTAGGTGCCATGGTCTAAATGTTTAGGTATCTTCAAGACTCGCGTATTAAAATCCTAAAGCCTGATATGATGCTATTAGAAGGTGGGACCTTTGGTAAGTTATTAGGTCATGGGGGTGGAGCCCTCATGGATGGGATTAATGTCCTTATAAAAGAGACCCCAGGCCGGGTTCAGCAGCTCACACCTGTAATCCCAGCACTTTGGGATGCCGAGGCGGGCGGATCCACAAGGTCAGGAGATGGAGACCATCCTGGCTAACAGGGTGAAACCTCATCTCTACTAAAAATAAAAAATTAGCTGGGCATGATGGCGGGCACTGGTAGTCACAGCTACTCAGGATGCTGAGGCAGGAGAATTGCTTGAACCCAAGGGGCAGAGCTTGCAGTAAGCCAAGATCGTGCCACTGCACTCCAGCCTGGGCAACAGAGCGAGACTCCATCTAAAACAAAACAAAACAAAACTCAGAGAGATCTCTTGCCCCTTCCAACACGTGAGGTTGCAGTGAAAAGATGAGGAACGGGGTCCTCACCAGACACCAAATTGGCTGACACCTTGATCTTGGACTTCCCAGCCTCCAGAACTGTGAGAAATAACTTATGTTGTTTGTAAGCCACTCAGTCTGTAGTAGTTCATAAGAGCAGCTCGAACAGATTAAGACATTAGGTAGTTGAAGGAAATGGGCATTCCCAAATGGGAAAGCAGCATGAGGGAAAGCATGAGCAAAGGAATGGAGGCATGAAGAGATGGTATGTTGGCTGGGCACAATGGCTCATGTCTGTAATCTCAGCACTTTGGGAGGCCAAGGCAGGTGGATTGCTTGAGCTCACGAATTCAAGACTAGCCTGGTGACATGGCAAAATCTCATCTCTACAAAAACTCAGAAATTAGCCAGGTGTGGTGGCATGTGCCTGTAGTCCCAGCTACTCAGGAGGCTGAGGTGGGAGGATGGCTTAAGCCTGGAAGGCAGTTTGCAATGAGCCAAGATCGCACCACTGCACTCCAGGCTGGGTGACAGAGACAGATCTTGTCTCAAAAAAAAAAAAAAAAAAAATTAATTAAAGAGGTGGTGTGTTTAGGAAACAGCAGGTGTGGCCAAAGTGTTAGTGCACCGTAGGGAGGGGCATGAGGCAAAGCCAGCACAATCAGTGGCAGTAACCGGATATCTAGAAGTGCCATGCCACCAGGAGTCTTTTATTCTATGAGCTCTATTTCTCAGTGAACGATCCCTGAAAGCTTAAGCAAGGGAGTGTCACAATCAGGTATGCATCATAGAAAGTTCACTGCGACAGCCCTCCAAGATGGCAGGACGATTAGTAAGGAACCCTTTGCAATGGTACCAGCAGGCAGAAACAAATGAATTATAGGTCATGTTGCACAATAATAAAAAAGAACTTTTTGAATGCAAATGCAAAAGTCATTTTCATAAACATTATACATATACATGTTTAGGAGATTATTTTTATTCAAACAATAGCAATGGAAGTCTTTGAAGAATGGCCCAGAAAGCCCAGAATTAGTACGGCTCAGGACCTTTGAGAATTGAAAGGAGCTGGCATGCTCTGGTTCAAAGGGGGATCAGGAAGGGGGAAAGGCCTCTTTAGAAATAAGGTTCCAATAGCCTTCTGCCAGTACTGAATCCAGAACAATATTTAAATATAAAGGGGGTAATATGCAGGTCAGAAATAGAGTCCGTGATGACAAATTACAGTGGCCAGCCAATTTTGAGTTCTGCCTGCATTAACTCCGCTGCTGTTAACTGATTGGTTTATGGCTGATTTCTTTAGTGGGGCATTAATAGCTCACAAGAGTATGTTTCTTGTATGTGATTCACCACTTAGCCATGAGAATACAAGAATAAACATAAGTGGTATCAGTGAGGATTTTTTGACTGCAAATAACAGGAAAAAACTACTCAAATTGGCCTTGTAGCTGAGGAAAGGCCAGAGCCTTCAGGTATGGTTTGATCAAGGTGCCAGGTCCATTTCTCTCTGGGTCTCTCAGCTCTTCGCCTGTGTGTGTGTCAGCTTTGTCCCCAGCAAAACAGAAGCAGTTTAAGACCTCACACCCTCAAGCTCACTTTTCAGAAGAAGAAAGTTTCTCTTTCTCCAAACTTCCTACCAAAGTTTAGGCTTTATTCTAATTGTATCCACTTATGCCACATGTTCACTTTTAGGACAATTACTGTGGCAAGGAGGCATGGGATTTCACTGATTGGCTTGAGTCAACTAGGGCCAACCTCTGTAGCTGGGAGCAGGATCAGCCCCACCCAAAATGCTCGGCCGTTTCATCATGGGGTAGGAGTGGGATGTGCACGGGAGAAGCAAATGTCTCCTGTCCAGTAGAATGTTACCTTGGGTAATCCAATAACCCCTAATAAGGACAGCAGATGTCAATCACTCCCATTTACCATGTGTCATGTTTGCTATTTAAAATGAGACTAACTGCTGTGTGCATCATCAAAACCCCCAAACTTAGCCTGGGCAACATAGTGAGACCCTGTCTCTACCAAAAAAAAAAAAAAAAAAATTAGCTGGGCATGATAGCATACTCCTGTAGCCCCACCTACTCAGGAGGCTGATGTGTGAGGATTGTTTGAACCCAGGAGTTTGAGGCTACAGTGAGTCATGTTCATACTACTGCACTCCAGCTTGGGTGACAGAGCAAGACCGTGTCTCAAAAAAAAAAAAAAAAAAAAAAAGCCCCAAACACAAGAAAGGACACCATCTGACAAAGGCACTTTATTGCTTTACCATTCACAATTAACAGTCAAGAACAAATAATAATAACAAATAAAATAACTTTTAAGAGGACAAGACATTAGAAATAAAAAAGGACACTAATAACATTTGTAAAAGCTTGTGCTGGATATGGTTGCCCCCATTCGTGTGTGTGTGTGTGTGTGTGTGTGTGTGTGTGGCTGTGTGTGTTGGTGGCCACAGCTAAGCCTCTGTCACCAGGGAAGGCTGAGGCTCCAAAGGCACACCTCAGGAACCTATACCTCGAGGCTAGGTGGCCGGACCCCTGAGCTTAAGCTCCCTCTCGCACCCTTCGCTGGACAGCATGTCTCCAATTTCAAACTGACCTAAGGCTCTTACTCCTGGGTTTTTTGTTTTTACATCTTCTCCCAGCCAGTCTTTGGAAGGGCATGATTAGAGAAGTGCTCCTTTGCTGATGGAGGAGGGGACCTAAGGAAGAAGGTGGATCTCAGGTGCCTCCTCTCTAATTAATCCTCCCGCCCAGTTTCCTTTGCCTCTCTTCCTTCTACCCCGTCATGTTTTTTTACACTCTGCCCCTTCTGCCTCTTAGCATTTCAAAAACTGTAGAGTGTACCCCATAGTGGGCATTTTTAGTCTAGGCCTTCTAATTAGCATCAGAAATTTCCTGGATTCCCAGTCGCCTCCTGAAAAAGCTGAGAGATATGTCTCCTTCCAGGCTTCTTGGGTGAGGCTAGGTTGCAAGCTCTGAGCTGTTCAAAGGTTGCCAAAATCCCTCCAATAGATGCAGTATCCCTATTCTGACGTGTCAGAGAGTGAGCTTGTGACCCTTGAAAGATGGTGAGTATCTCTTCTCATCTCCTCGGACCTCCACAGTTGATGCATATGTTTCCCAGGGGAATTAGGTCATTTATTTCAACTCAAGAGCAATGTTCAGCAAGCAATGCTGGGGAGCTTTCCTCTACATTGGAAATGATTCTTGTTGCCCTATCAGGAAAGAAAATTTAAAAAACAACCCTAACCATTGTCTCAGTACTTTGTACTGATCGAAGAAAACCACCTCTCTGACAAGCATCTAATAGCATCTACTACATTTAGTGTCATAGACTCTCATTTTGCAAGCGAGCTGGATTCATTGCAAACATCCACAACTTCCACTCAGAGAGGCAGGCAAATGTCAGATGGAAGAAAAACCCTGGAGGCCAGATCTTTACTAGTGCTCACTTCTCCATCAGTCTTTCTAAATGTTCTGAATAATAGCTTGTACATTGTTTGGGGGCCATGGCGGGTTCCACATTCTTATGATTCTAGACAGAAAGAGAGAGGGAGAGATAATACTCTTAGAAAATACTCCAACAGAAACATATGAGATCATTTAGATCTGTAAATTATTAACATTATTTTCATTATTTGTCTTCTTCAGCTTTCTCCCACATTCTCTCTATCGTTTCTCTCGTGTCTCTTCCATTCCCCATCTCTTCCCCAGCTCCCTTTCTCCTCTTCCTTCACCATCTTCCTTCTTTCCATCTCAGTCTCCTGTCACTCTTCCTCCAAAAGTCTCGTACAGGGTTCCTCCTTTCAACATTTCATTCAATCACACTAAGCAGTGCCAGCTATGATTATCCAGTACAAACCCAGTGGGTACAAGCTATTGTCCTTGAAAGTTCTCCCTAGAGAAATACAGTATTGCCAGCCTAACTAGCCTTATCTCCTTTTAAAAAAAGCTATATTTTTATTATTATTATTTTTTGTAGAGATGGGGTCTCATTATTTGCCCAGGCTGGTCTCAAACTCTTGGGCTCAAGCGATTCTCCTGCCTCCGGCTCCCAAAGTGCTAGGAGTATGGGGATGAGCCAACAAGCTAAGCTCCATTTTATCTCTTTAGAAATGGACTGATGCCCAGTTCAGTGGCTCATGCCTGTAATCCCAGCACTTTGGGAGGATGAGGTGGGAGGATCACTTGAGCTCAGGAATTTGAGACCAGCCTGGGCAACACGGCAGAAACCCCCATCTCTACAAAAAATACCAAAATTAGCCGGGCATGGTGGCATGTGCCTGTAGTCCCAGCTACTTGGGAGGCTGAGGTAGGAGAATCACTTGAGCCCAGAAGGTTGAGGCTGCAGTGAGCCAAGATCATACCACTGGTCTCAAGTCTGGGTGACAGAGTGAGACCCTGTCTCGAAACAATAACAACAACAACAACAAATAGAACTAAAAAAATAGATTGAGTTGCCTTGAGATCAAGCAGCAGGGAAAGAGAGCATTGCCTTTACACAGCCTGGTGAAAAGGATCCCACAGAACTATGTTTACATCCAATGTCCTTCCCTGGTCCTGGCGGAGGACCTAGGTCTTTAAACAGCCTGAGAAGTATCACCATGATCTCTGGAGTCATATTCATGGAAGTTGGTAATCTAAAGGACCTTTGGGGTATCTAAATTAAGCTGCCCTTTTTACAGATGAGAAAATCAAAGGCCAGGGAAATTAAGTGATGTGTCTGAAATCACATAGATGCTCAGAGTTACAACAGCAGAGAACTCCCTTTTTGATCTCTCTTTCTTTCAGTTAAGAAAAAGAAAAAGAAAGCCTGCAGGGCAGCCAAGGATTGAAGATCCAACAACCAGGTCTCTGCTCTGCCCTGGTGTATTCAGTCCCAAAAGCAGGAGCGAAAGCCCACTGACTCACCTAATAGTCAGGGCGGGGCACGTTGCTCTGGCTTACATAGGGATTTTGCATCTGGCTGTCTCTGGAGGCCGCTATCCTGACCTTAGGAAAGATGCTCCCTTCTGCTCCAACATTGGTGAAGCCTGTCGACTGCAGTTTTAGATTTTGAAAGTCTTTGTCAATCAAGTTCTCTTCTTCAATATCCTTCTTTTTGTTATTTGATCTGTAATCAGTAAGAGGAATTAGGATTTGACAATGACAGAAAGTTTCTTGAAGTAAATGTTAACATTCTTTTTAAAAATATTTTCAAATTCTGAAATAATTTCACATTTATTTGTAAGTTACAAAATACATATATTACAGTGTTCTCACACACTTATCACCCAGATTCCCCAATTATTAACATTTCTGAACCAATTAAGAATAAGTTACATAACCAAAGAACACCAACGGTTTTTTTATGAAAGAATAAGTTGCAGACTTGATACCCCACTAAGAATGAAATAAAACACTTCATTATTTTCTTCAGTGTAGGTTCCCTAAGTTTAAGCTCATGAGCTCTGAATATCTACAAAACCTGGACTTCAATGCTGATCCAACATAACCATCTAATTCCACTGGCCTCATTCATATTTTGGTCATAATATTATTATTCTTAAGTGTGCTTTTGAATTATTTCTGGAAATGATAATAGAGGTCAAAGAGAAAAGATAATTTGTGATACAGCATTTCATTCAAGCAAAGTCAACATCTAAGAATCACCTCGGTGGGTAAAATGAGTAAAATAAGCTCAAAGACGTGAAAAGAGGCTGGGCTTGGTAGCTCACCTCTGTAATCCCAGCACTTTGGGAGGCCGCAGTGGGCAGATCACTTGAGGCCAGGAGTTCGAGATCAGCCTGGCTAACATAGTGAAACCTCATCTCCATTAAAAATACAAAAATTAACCAGGCACAGTGGCACGTGCCTCTAGTCCCAGTTGCTCGGGAGGCTGAGGCAGGAGAATCGCTTGAACCTGGGAGGTGGAGGTTGCAATGAGCCAAGATCATGCCACTGTACTCCAGCCTGGGTGACAGACCAAGACTCTGTCTTAAGAAAAAAAAAAAAAAAAAAAAAAACAAGAACAAAATATTTCAGGAACCTAAAATCTGTTTATCCTCTCACATTGTAGTGGAAAACTACTTATTTTGCCAAAATATAAGACATGAACTAAATGTTAGAAAACAGTAGCTTTAAAAAATCAAAGTGGATCCCCAGTTGGCACATGTAGAATGGGAAAGAGATCACAGCATTTGCCTCCCTGTTAATGGGAGGACCTTTAGTCTATCTGAATATCTGTTGAATGAATGAACTCTACTGCCCTTTCCATAAGAGAAGAGACCTTAAGGTACCAAGCTGAGAAATAGCCTTGCAGAGATAACACATGTGTGTTTGTGTGTGTGCGTGTGTGACAGGGTCTTGCTCTGTCACCCAGGCTGGAGTGCAGTGGGGCAATCTTGGCTCACCGCAGCCTCCGCCTCCCAGTTCAAGGGATTCTTCTGCCTCAGCCTCCTGAGTAGCAGGATTACAGGGGTGCCACCACCATGTCCAGCTAACGAAATAACCTTTCTTAAAAAAAGTTTTAAAAAACCCAGGGGTTCAGTTGAGGTTGATTTTAGACCATCTGTAGCAGAGTCCTGGACAGGGAAGTGACGTGATGAAAACTGTATTTCACAACTTCAGTGGAGTTAAATACTATTACATTAATAAAGAGTTTTTAATGACATAAGGAAATGGTTGCTATGTCATCTTACGGTGTTAAACCAAAAAAAAACCTAATCCAAAATTTTAAAAACACAAAAGATACAAAATTATGTATATAATATTATTTTAAAAGATAGAAATAAATCTGGAAGGTTACATCTCAAAATGTTAGTTGCCTCAGCGTGGTGGGTTTTGTGAGTGATTTTTAAATTCCACCCCTTTACCCACTGCTCTATTTTCTTGATTTTGTTCCATGATCATGCTATTGCTTATATAATAAGAAGAAAACTAAGGTAAGGAAAAAACGTTAGTGGTATTAGAAAGGCCTCTCCTTTTCTCCCTTCTCTTGCCCAGGAGAGGATGAATGTGTTTGGAAACTAGAGAGTGTCATGCTGGTGGTGCTGTGCCACAGGAAAAGGCCACTTCTGGCAGGTGTGGTGGCTCATGACAGGCTCATGCCAGTAATCCCAGCACTCTGGGAGGCCGAGGTGGGAGGATGGTTTGAATCCAGGGGTTTGAGAACAACATGGGCAACAGAGTGAGACCCCCATCTCTCCATAAAAAAAAAAAGAATTAAAAAGGACACTTTCATCCCATACCTTGCTGTGATGATCAATGCAATTATCATGCTGAGAATGACAACGCCAGCGATGGTGCCCACAATAGTGAGGATCAGCTGAAATTCTGAAAGGGAGAAGAAAATAAGAACAGTCTCCAGCAAGCCGGCCCCCAACTGTCTACTGCACAGGTTCGTGATTCCCAGGGACTCCTAGCTGTGAAGACGATCAGGCTCTGGTCTCCAACCCTCCAGGCCCGGTTGGATAGTTGGCCTATTTCCTTTAGCATCCGCCCCTCATACCTCCTAAACTGTGCCTTCAGAACTCAATTGGAAAGGGCAGCCTTGCCAGACAAAAGACTGTAAATACAAAGGAGGTCGATGGTGGCAGGGTCTTCCTGGACTTTGTGGGGAGTGGAGTATTAACTGAGGGCCACACCTCCCTCCTTACCTCTGCTGCCTTTGCCTGCCCTCCATACCTCACCTTACTGATAAGCTAAGGAAACCAGGTTGGAGTTAAATGTCACTGCTAGAGGAGCCAGCTAATGGCTTGATAATAACATCAATGAGGGAAGAGTCTAGACATTCATTATCACCCATTCTCCTCTCCTAACTCTGCCCTGGTTGGCACTATTGACGCCTGACTGCGGCTATGAGACACAATGTAACAGACACACCAGATTGCAAACACCTCATGTGAAAAAAATGTGAGATAATTGGTTTTTTTTTTTTTTATTGATTCCATGTTGAAATGATATTTTGGCTATATGGGTTAAATAAAATATATTCTTAAAATCAACCTCATCTGTTTCCTTTCACTTCTGACAATTTACTTGAAATTTCTAAAATTTGAAATGAAATGTGTAGCTCGCATAATATTTCTATTGCACAATGCACAACACTGCTCTAGACCTCTTTGTCTCTTTCTGTTATATGACTTCCACAAATGCCACCGTTAATGTGGATTCCTGGGGCCATAGACTAGCAAATCTGGAAAAGACCTCAAAGTTTGTCTGGTCCAAACTTCTCATTTTATAGGTGTGGAAATTGAAAGCCCTGAAAAAAGACTTAGCAAATTATTCCTTGCAATAAAATACAGTAAAAATGGAGAATGTCACTTATCACTATCTTCATGGCTGGCAGGAAGGCTGACAGTAATATTTCCTTCATCTTGGAAGACTGATCTTTAGTTCATTATGTACATTTTAGAATATAAAATGATTGAAAATTTAAAGCTAGTATTGTCTTAATCTGGTGGGGGTGGGGCATGGGAGGGAACAGAATTTGAATTTGTAGCAAAATATCCCAAATCAGTAAATAGCTCTGAGACAAAAGGATTTGAGTATTTAAATGTCTGGTTTCTAGGTCTGCTCTTCTACAATCACCAGAATTTTTGGAATGTACTGGTCTTTTATCTCTAGTAGCAGCAGATAACACATAGGTAAGCTAATGTAGGAAATCAATATAATGCTAAGACACCCTTCTCTGGTCTCAAGCAAGTCCAGAGGTACCAGCCCACTCCTGGGGCTGAGTTCTGTTATTTTCTACGGCAGAGGGGCTGCTGTTCATAACCTAAGGGTGGGCATGGCATGGCAGGACCCAGAAGGCAAACTGGAGGCAGACGGTCTCTCTCTTTATGAAAGAGGACAGAGACTTTGAAGGACTGGGCAGGATGTTGAATGGAGTCACTACTGATTTCTCAGATGTTTAATAACTTGTTTATAATAGCAAGACTTTCATACTCACTGTCCTCACAGTCGAATCCGCTGTAGCCAAATGCACACCTGAAATACAGTGAGCGATAGGGAACAGTGTTAAAGAGCCTGTGTGGGGAGCGTGTCAGAGTTCCCACCCCAATCTCCACCTTTTCCTTTCCATCTTCCTTTTATTCTGTCCTCCCTTGCTTTTTTTTGCTCTTTCTTTTGTCTTCCTTACACTCTCATTCTTCCAGGAGACCACCTTCCATGGGGTTCTGGAAAGGTGAGGGGGGTATGCAATCCCATGCAGGCTCATTTGTTACTGACTGAACACTCCATCCTCCAGGCTTCAGGAAGATTCTGCAATTCAGGCAAAACTGGACCCAAGAGGCATGGAGGGTAGTGGGACCCTCTCAGGCTGTGACACCACATGGCTCTGCCACTTATTTGCTGCCCTGTGAGCTGGAGGATGTTATTTACATTCAGTTTCCTCACCTGAAAATGGGAAATTAAGACATTTCCTGACAGTGTTGCTGTGCGATAGGTATTACCTAGTGTGTTTCCTGGAGCATAGACGATGCTCAAAAACTATCGATGATGCTGGGCGCAGTGGCTCATGCCTGTAATCCCAGCACTTTGGGAGGCCGAAGAGGGTGAATCATGAGGTCAGGAGTTCAAGACCAGCCTGGCAAAGATGGTGAAACCCCATCTCCACTAAAAATACAAAAATTAGCCAGACGCAGTGGCAGGCACCTGTAATCCCAGCTACTCGAGAGGCTTAGGCAGGAGAATCGCTTGAACCTCAGGGGCGGAGGTTGCAGTGAGCCGAGATTGCGCCATTGCACTCTGGCCTGGGGGACAGAGTGAGACTCCATCTCAAAAAAAAAAAAAAAAAAACTATTGATGATGATGATGAAGATGCTCTGTCTCTGCCAACCTATGCCAGCTTACCAACTTCCTGACTCAGCGCCTATATACGTGTTGTAAGGTCTCTCTTCTTTGCCTAGCTCCAGCTATGGTAAGACAAAAACAAAGTAATTTTTCTTACTTTTGGCAGTTCCCATTACCATCTTCCTCGTAGCCGGGCACGCACGCACACTCAGGGGCCCCGCCGTTCTTCTTTATTAAGCATTCCTTGTGCTCTGCATTGCAGGCATCAGGACACTTGAGACTGGAAGCTTCAAAACAGAATGATTTCTGGGTAATTTTCAGAAACAATCTCTTTAACCCCAAAGTCACATGTGACAACATGACAGTGTTTTTCACATTGCTTCTTCTAGGTAAAATGAGATGCTTATTGACTCCATACATGATGTGTCCCCTGTGAAGCTGGACATGGGTTAGCAAAGGTCCCAGCCATGGTCCATATGTCTAAAGTCAGAAGTCACATCACTTGGACTCTGAAATGCATGTGGAAACTTAAGCAGTGAATTTTGTTGCAAAAGGAGAGAAAGTGGAGTTGTGAAGAACATTTAAAAGCAGGTGAAACACTTACCAACACAGAAAGGGCTCTGTGGGTTAGTCCTTTGCAGGCCAGGTTTGCAATCACATGCCAAACTATTGATGCATTCATCCGCAGTCTTGTTACAGCCATAATAATCACACCTAAAGGTCACTGAGAAGCACAAATAATTTTAAAATATATTCAGCACGACAATATGGATAAGGTAATTTGTGAAAATTACTCCACCCCATTGCTGTTATACTTTGCATTTTAATAAGTTTTGGGGCCAGGTGCAGTGGCTCACAACTGCAATTCCAGCACTTTAGAAGGCCAAGGCAGGAGGATCGTTTGAGCCTAGGAGTTCAAGATCAGCCTGGGCAACACAGTGAAAAAATTTAAAAGTTAGCTGGGCATGGTGGCAAGCTCCTGTAGTCCCAGTTACTCAGGAGGCTCGAGTGGGAGGATCACTTGAGTCCAGAAGTTCAAGGTTACAGTGAGCCATGATCATGCCACTGCACTCCAACTTGAGCGAGAGTGAGACCTTGTCTCGAAATATAAAAATAAATAAATAAATAAAACTGGGTTGGAAGGCATTAGGGTTAAAAGATGAGTCTGGGCTGGGCGTGGTGGCTCACATCTGTAATCCCAGCACTTTGGGAGGCTGAGGCTGGTGGATCATGAGGTCAGGAGTTTGAGACCAGCCTGGCCAATATGGTGAAACCCTGTCTCTGCTAAAAATACAAAAATTAGCTGCGTGTGGTGGCAGGCACCTGTAATCCCAGCTACTCAGGAGGTTGAGGCAGGAGAATTGCTTGAACCTAGGAGGCAGAGGTTGCAGTGAGCCGAGATCATACCATTGCACTCCATCTCCGGGTGACAGAGCAAGACTCTGTCTTGGGAAGAAAAAAAAAAAAAAACTGAGTCTGAGAATGGATTAGGGGGAGAGAATAGGAGTAGTTAGAGTCATATGGCTCCTCTCTACTAAACATCCCACACTGTAACTGAGCCTCCTTCATCAACTGCCACATGAAAATGCCTCGGATTAAAAGCCTAGAGCAAGATATTCTACAATTTTGGGCAAAGAAAACAATTTATCTTTGCCACTGAAGCCAGAGAACAGGAAAAAGTATTTTCCGGCCAGGTGTGGTGGCTCACACCTGTAATCCCAGCACCTTGGGAGGCCAAGGCGGGCAGATCACCTGAGGTCAGGAGTTCGAGGCCAGCCCGGCCAAAACGGCGAAAACCGTCTCTACTAAAAATACAAAAATTAGCTGGGCGTGGTGGCGCATGCCTATAATCCCAGCTATTTGAGAGGCTGAGGCAGCAGAATCGCTTGAACCCACGAGTTGGAGGTTGCGGTGAGCCAAGATCATCCCACTGCACTCTGGGCAACAGTGTGAGACCCTGTCAAATGAACAAACAAACAAACAAACAAGCAAACATTTAAGAGATGAAGAAAGGAGTCTTAGAAGAAGCAAAAAGAAGGATGAGGGAGGCACAAAGGTGATTAGGAGAATGGTGGATGCAGGCCCAGGAAGAAGGAACATCTAGAAGGGAACGATACTAGTGTCAAATGCTATAGAAAAGTCAAATAAGTTGTGGCCCAACAGAGGATTCTGGATTTGGCAGCCAGCCAGGACTGAGAACCAGCTGCAAACACCTCTTCCCGGGACTGGCCCCAACGGGTCACCTCTGGGGTGAGGAACTTCTGATGACTGCTGTGGTGGGTTGACTGCAGTCATGACATCAATTTATTCACACCTTTCTGTACCCCTTTGGCAGGGCCCTTCCACACTGTGCTTGGTCATGAGAATTGCTTTAGCCAACCGGACAGTTGTAACTCTGATGTAAGCAGAGCCTTGAGAAATACTTGTGCATTTTACCCCCTTGCTTCTCTTGAAATCCTTTGGATGGGTCTGCTCAGAATAAGAGACCATGTGGAGCAGAGACAAACCAATTATCTGACCCAGGAGCTTAATGGCAGATGCTTAAGTGAGCCCAGCAGAGATCAATTAAGCCTGGCCCAGATCAGCAGACTATCCACTTGAGCCCAGCCCAAATTCAGACCCAAAGAATTCCAGGGTTGCAATAAATAAATGGTGGTTGTTTTCGGCCACTACCGTTGTAACACAGCATGCGCAAATTGCTACAGCTACGTGGTGGGTTTGTGTGTCAGTCTAAAGGGGAAAATAGTACAGGTAATGCTTGGTCTTGCTCTATTGCCCAGGCTGGAGTGTGGTGTCATGATCTCAGCTCACTGCAGCCTCACCCTCCTGGGCTCACGCAATCCTCCCACCTCAGCCTCCTAAGTAGCTGAGACCACAGACCTGCACCACCACACCTGGCTGATTTTTTGTATTTCTTTGTAGAGATTTTACCATGTTGCCCAGGTTGGTCTCAAACTCCTGGGCTCAAGGAATCTGCCAATCTTGGCCTCCCAAAGTGTTGGGATTACAGGCGTGAGCCACCACGCCCAGCCATAGGTAAAACTTTCTGTAATCATTTGGAAAGCTGTAACTCGACAGAAAGCCCCGTTGTTTCTCCTTTTCCTTTCCCTGTCCAGCAGTGGTTTGTCTGGTCATTTATACCTCCCTAGAGAGGAACACACTGGTCAGTTTGATGACTTGGAAGATAGCTGGAAAGAAGCAGAGGGCAAGCGAGCAAGAAAAGGGAAGAAGAATTGGTTAAAAGGAAATTTAGAGACAGTTGTCAGTTCAATGACGCAGTTCTTGCCTCCTTTTCACATATAATGAAAAGGTTTACAAAAAAGGTAGGTAAGTCTTCAGGTAAACTTTGAATAAAATTATACGATACTTACAATCATAGCTTAGAATGCCGCTTGAGTTCTTTCCAACTGCTATTTTAATTTTATCAGACACAGTCGTCTCATTGTCACTTGTGGTTTCTGTTAAAATTGTTACTATTGTTACATTAACAAACTTGTCAGCAGCACGCATTTCAGATCTTGAGGACAGAGGTGTGCTAAAAATGAGATGAATCTGCTGTTACTTAATGAATTGAACTCAAGAATCAACAAATAAGTCTTCTAATCTCCCAGACTCCCGAATCTCCCAGCCCTAGTCCTGACCCGCTGTCCTGTCCCTACGATTGGGACCCACATATGGAGGCCAGGGGCTGCAAAAAGATGGCAATGTAAAGGCTTGGAGGTCTCTGTTTGATGTGTATTCAGAGGAAACCTATGGTGAAAACAATATTCTGTTGGAGAAAAATTAGGAAAATTGTGGATAATCATTTTTGGAAGAATTGTGAATCATCATTTGAAGGATCTAGGAGCCTAGAGCTAACCAGAATTAGAACAAGTAACACCTGAAATGGGAAATTGTCACTTTCTGTAGGACAGCGAGAGTAGGTCTCGCTGAACTGTTAAATCTCAGACTGGTTCTTTGAGAGAGACAGAGGGGCGTGTCCCTCCCTATACACGGAGAAAGCAGCAACCAGCCATAGAGAGCCTGGATCACTTCCAGAAAGGACCAGGAAGTCAGCAGGCAGCTTCAAAGCGGGAACATGATTGGCCTGGACACACACGACCCAGAGGAGAAGTGAAAAAGAGGGCCAGGGCTGCGGGAAACATGAGCACATACTACCAAATCCTACCCTCAATATGAAGTGCCTGCCACGAGCAAGACATTGTCACTGTCTCTCTCTCTAATCAGCACTGCAGTTCGGAGCCCTAAGCACAGCTGTGCAATTATTTCATTGTCCAAAATGAATCAAGCAATACAATCACTGAGAGGGGGAAAAGGGACTTTTAAAAACTTCTTCACTATCTGATTTGTCGCTCTGTGCTATTAAGCCTCAGGATATATTTTTGTTGTGTAAATTTTTTTTTAAACTCCTTTTTGACTTTTATTTATTTTTTATTTTTTATTTTATTTTTTTTTTTGAGACAGGGTCTTGCTCTGTCACCAGGCTGGAGTGCGGTGGTGAGATCACGTCTTACCGCAGCCTCGACCTCCTGGGCTCAGCCGATCCTGCCGCCTCGGCCTCTCAAGTAACTGGGACCACAGGCACGTGCCACCATGCCCAGCTAAAATTTCATTTTGACTTTCAAATAAATGCAGAAGCCTGAAAATATAGCCAGCCTATTTAGGCAATGTTTGCAGCCACCTTGGGTCCTCAGAACAATCAAGAAAAATCCAAAACATGAACCAAATTCCATTTTTAGGCACAATCATCTCAAAATGGAGTCCAAAAAATGAACTGGGCTTCAGCATTGTAATTTAATATTTTCTACCATAATTCGTTCACGATGGGATTTGGTGGTGGGGCAGGGGCGGGGAGTGGGAGTGGAATGTAATAGGGCAGTGCGAAAGGTGAACTTGATAAAAATTATTCTATATTGGTTGAAATACATGGTATAGCTTTGCACTGGGGCTAGGAAAGCAAATGCCATCCAAAATTTATTCGTTAAAAGAACCTACAGGTTTATACTCTAATTCAGGAGGCAAGACGTTACACCTGTGAAACAGTTAAAGTGAACACTGGAGCCACTGCACACTTGAATACAAATGACGAGGGCACTAGGCTTGGAGTTAAGACATGAGGTCCAGACCCTTGTGGCCCAAGACCAGTCAGCTTCTCTGGGCCCGAGTTTTAAAGAGAGGTTTTAAAGAGAGAAATTCTGAGGATCCTTCCAATTCTAACATTGCTGTAGTAGGAAAGAGCTTCGGGAGTCAGAGGGGAGAGATAATTTTGGCCTGGAGCCTAAGAAATGCCTTTCTAGGTGAGCCTCAGATGCATTTGCCCTGCAATGGGCCCCCAGGTGGGGGAAGTAGTTCCCTCCATGCCTCTGAGCTCACGGGTGAAGGTTTGCCTCCAAACAAGCTTGGCTCCCTTTTAGTAACTCCTTAAGAATCAAAGGAGTGCCACAGTTTTGGGGATCCCCCAAATGACCTTGTGGGACCAGCTCTCCATCACACTGCAGGGTCCCATATTCTAGAAAGGAAACAGAATGGTGTCGAAATCAACCATGTGCCAGGCACTGCATACAGGGAATCTTCCAAATGTTATCTCAGTTACTCCTCCCAAGGCTCCAGGGAAGTTGATCAGATTATCCCAATTACACAGATGCAGTGACAAAGGTTCTGAGAGGTTAGAACACCTGCCTGGTCACTCAAGGATGAAGTGCCAAGGCCAGGATTCAAGTACAGGTTTGGCTAACTCCATTCCAATTTCACCGTTCCTGTTTGTATCCAGTCATCCCCTACCCATGAACTGGCTGTTGTCCACTAAACCAAACCTAATCCCTAGAAACAATTCACAGCCCTCCAGCAGCTGTCTGCCGTACACCTCCAGCTACAGAGTCTCTGCGTTTGGGCCCAGCCCGTCTGCTTGCTGCCAGCCTCCCACCATGCAAACTGTGCCTCTTCACTGCCAACCAGACTTGCCCCTCATTCAAGACCAAGCTAGAAATCCATCACTTTCAAAAGACCTCTCTGAAATTTTATACACAAACTCTCTCTCCCTCTCTCTCTCATTCCACAAAAGATTTTTAAAAGATTTTTTTTTTCAGGCCGGGAGTAGTGGCTAATGCCTGTAATCCCAGCACTTTGGGAGGCTGAGGCGGGTGGATCATGAGGTCAGGAGTTCAAGACCAGCCTGATCAACAATGATGAAATCCCGTCTCTACTAAAAATACAAAAATTAGGCCGGGTGTGGGGCGTACACCTGTAATCCCAGCTACTCTGGAGGCTGAGGAAGGAGAATCGCTTGAACCCAGGAGGTAGAGGTTGCAGTGAGCTGAGATCATGCAACTGTACCCCAGCCTGCATGACGGGAGTGAAAAAAAAAAAATCTTTTTTGTAGAGATGTAGTGTCACTATGTTGCTTAGGCTGGTCTTGAACTCCTGGCCTCAAGTGATCTTCCAATTTCAGCCTCTCAAAGTGCTAGGATTATAGGTGTGAGCCACCATGCCTGGCCTCCACAAAGGATTTGATATGGCTTATAAGGATAAATACAATAGTAAGACTTAAGATGTAAATAGTGCATTGCTACACGAGGACTGCTTTTCCTACCTAACTTCGTTTGTCTTAGAGCATTCTTTCCTCAGCCTGAGTACTTGTGTATTAATGTGCTTCAGAGGAGGCTGAGATGCAATTGCTAATTTCTTGAGAATCTTCTTCCTCTTTATTTCCCTAAATAGCACCCAGCACTTGCCATTACCTGTTAAAGTGCTCAATAAGTGCTTGTTCTCACTGCAGAAAGAGCTCACCACTGACCCTTCGGTAGCCAGGTGTGTGATTTGGGTGTTCTTGTCCGCCTCACACTTGCCATATGAGGGAAGAGATGATCACGGGCCATTCAGTCTCCCCCTGGCCCGCTGGAATGCACATTCCAGGGATTGACTAGGTATGGTTTGCAGCCATGGGATCAAGACAAAGAGATCCAGATGATGTCCTGGGCCGTGTGCACAAGTTGTTGCACAGCCAAGCACAGACAGAATCTTGCCTTCCGCAGGCCACACCCTGCCCAGAGTTGGGGTGACATCAGAGGCAGGGCCAAGGCACACAGTCCTGTTTGCAGTGCTCATACTGAGACTGACCCTCTCCTCTTAACTTGTGGCTTGCCACAGAGGGTCTTAATGTTACATGCAGACCTCAAGAGAAGCTCGGAAGTTAGACAGACACACATCTGCCTCCAAAGTACCTCGGCAGTCCATAACAAACTTACCTTACATTAAGAATTACAGTCTGTCCATAAACAGATGTGCCAAATACACCTTTAAACTGTGGAGGAGAACAGATTTAATAACAAGTGAAAAACAATTTTTTTTCACATTTTCTACAAATCAAATGAGGCAGAAAAAAATAATAGTCTATCTAGCTTTTAACAGGATCCAACTGGGTAGCAAATGGGCCCTGGGGGACTTCTTAGGGCCTGAACTGGGACTGCCCCTACAAAGGCTGCAAAGAGGACCGTGAAGAAAGTAAGCTGTCTCTATTTTCCTAACTCGATTCTAATGGTTGCAAGGGAGCTCTGGTGCATCCCTTCTGGATTACAAATCTCCCAGGAACTAAGAATGCCTCATCACCTCACTGGTTTCCCCAGGAACATCAAACCCTGACTGAGATCAAGTCTCTGATCTCTGAAGACCGGGACATAAGGCTTGTAACTGGAGGGGGCTTTTGTGACACTCACACTCAAAGTCAAGTTTGAGGAAAGTAGTGCTAAGTGACCATTGCTCAGTAAACCACATGAAGTACTTCAGGGGTTCCCTGGAAGTAGGACCACATTGATGTTGCTGTCTTCAATGTACTGAAACCATCCATGCTGGCAAATTTGAAAGCAGATCCGAGATGAGAGGGCAAGTCACTGCCAGCTGGCCCACAGGGCAGAGGTGACATGGCAAATGGGCAGAGCAAACTCTGTGACACAGCAGCCACAGATTCTATCCTAGCATTGTCAGGTACTGGCTGGCTGTGCAGTCGGAAGCACTAGCTCTCTTTGCACCATCTGTAAAATCATTTCCATGATACGTTTTTTACATGTTACCAGTTCTAATAGTGATATAATTTCAAATTGAGAGACACTGTCATGGAATAAGACTTCAGCTTTAAAAAAATGTCTCTCCATCTCTACTTCTTTTTTTTTTTCTCCAGGCAGAGTCTTACTCTGTCACCCAGGCTGGAGTGCAGTGGCATGATCTTGGGCCACTGCAACCCCCACCTCCTGGGTTCAAGTGATTCTCCTGCCTCAGCCTCCTGAGTAGCTGGGATTACAGGCGCCCGCCACCACGCCCGGCTCATTTTTCTGTATTTTTAGTAGAGATGAGGTTTCACCATGTTCGCTAGGCTGGTTTCAAACACCTGACCTCAAGTAATCTGCCCGCCTCAGCCTCCCAAAGTGCTAGGATTACTCGCATGAGCCGCCGTGCCCAGCCTCCACCTCAACTTCTAAGACATATTTAAGGCTAATATTTTTTCCTTTAAAACTGAACTTTGAGCTATATTGGCTGGATGCTCTCTGAGAGTCCTTCCAGGGCTAACATCTGTGGCTGCAAAATGGAAAAACCCTTTCCTTTCATGCTCGCTCACACGTGTGTACTCGGTCACAATAACCTAAACGATGGGAAAGTATTGTTCATGCCAACATTTTTGAAAATGGGAAAAATAAATAATAGATATTCAGATATAATTATTCTTCTAGACATTTTTTTAAAGCCAGACTAGTATGAAAATGTATGCAAATTTGAATATAAAAAAGAAAAACAACATCTTTAAATTTTTTCTCTTTCATTCTGTGGAAACAATTTATTTTAAAACTTCATAATATTTATCTGTCCATTTAAAACTGTATTAATAGCTTATGAAACAATGGGTATGGTATGGCTGGAGCCAGCTTCTGCAGGCCCTCTGCCATGCCAGGCCAGGTGCCATGCCTCCAGGTGCAAGACGATGGGGTGGTCCAAGGGTCCCAGGGGAGAGGCCTGGGCAGTGAAGAAGTGGTGGCACCGGTGGAGGCACTCAGGACAGCTGCTGTTTACCAACCAGTAAAGGTACATTTCACTGTTTGAACAACTGGTACCATGGTACCAGCGTGAACCACCTGAAGACCAGCTCTACTCTCTGCAACTCAGTGTTAGAACAAAAGAATGTTTTACAGAACGGAAAGCTGGAAAGTACTTACGAAGTCAGTAATTTTACTATGCAAATCTTGATAGGCCACAGAATGTTTCTCTTCTGGATCAAATGTTTCTGATACGCTCACTGAAATCATCCCAGGGAATACCTTTCCTGAAAGTTAAGCAGACTCTTTCTGTAGTAGTTAATGAAAAGAGGGTCATTTCCATTTTGTTTTAAAACATAGATTATTTTTTAGAATTCCCAACATTGTATAATGACACTACAGGAAATCTGGAAATATTTTTAAAGTTATGCATAATCCCACCCAACCTGGCACAACCATTTTCATTTTGGTATATTTCTTTCTGTTCACAGTTTACATCATTGTTGTAATTCCAAGTTTATGCCACATTTCTTTTTTTCTTATTATATAATAGGTATTTTCCAAATCGTTGCCTAGTCTTTTTTTTTTTAGAGAAAGAGAGAGACAGGGTCTTGCTCTGTCACCCAGGCTGGAGTGCAGTGGCACAACTGGCTTACTGCAGGCTTGAACTCCTGGGCTCAAGGGATCCTCCTGCCTCAGCCTCCTGACTAGCTGAGACTACAGGTATACGCCACCACAGCCAGGCAATTTTTTAACATTTGTAGAAATAGGGGTCTCAGTATGTTGGCTAGGCTAGTCTCAAGTTCCTGGCCTCAAGTGATCCTCCTGCCTTGGCCTCCCAAAGTGCTAGGATTACAGGTGTGAGCTCCTATGCCTGGTCTCATAACCATCATTTTTAAAGGTTGCGTAATATTCTATGAAGTATATCTTCCCTTCCTTGATGTAATCATTTTTTGTTATTGGACTTAGTGCTTTTAATTATTTAAAAGGAAAAGAAAAAGGTTGCAATGAACATCTTCACACAGAAACTGTTCTTCTGTATTTGGGGTCACTTACTTAGAGTAAATTCCCAGAAGTGAGATTATTAGTGCTAAAAATATGAGCATTTGGGGGGCTTTTGATATATCCCTAACCCAGTGGGCAATGCAATGCATTAATTTCTTATAGAATTGGCTGCTCTGGAAAATGAAGATATTTCTCATTCATAAAACAGAAAAAAAACCAGAACTAGAACTCAGACAGTCAGTCCTCAGACCTTCATTGCACCCTGGTGTTTGATCTAATCAAAACATCATTATGCCACAGGTGTATAAATGTACTCCTGAAATCCATTTTTAGAGCTGAAGGGCTCTTATATCTCTAAGAGGGGGATCTGATGTTGTGGAGCAAACAAATCTTGTGACACAGAACTGAAGATCAGGTTCCCAGGGTTGCTGGACTATGTGGTCTTA
The DNA here is from genome assembly GCF_000951045.1 of Mandrillus leucophaeus. Classification (NCBI taxonomy): domain Eukaryota; kingdom Metazoa; phylum Chordata; class Mammalia; order Primates; family Cercopithecidae; genus Mandrillus; species Mandrillus leucophaeus. The sequence continues at coordinate 2,119,688 of NW_012100654.1, read as the reverse complement.
GATAGATCACCTTGTTCTACCTCAGTGTCCCTAAGTAACAGCACTTTTCTCTACTTTGCTGGCCTTTGTTGCCTCCACATTTTCTTTATCTCTGATATTTTGGAATCTCCTTTTGCCACCATTTTGAGTTTTCGATTGCATTTTTGGTATGAGATACAGAGCTCAGACACGGCTCATCCCTTGTAACTCACCTTTCTGACACGTAGAAGAGTTGTAGTAATACCCTTCTAAACACAGGCAAAAACGTGTATTATGCAGCTCAACACATAATGAATTATCTTCACAAGGATCATCTTGGCAAGGATTGCTGGGACCTTAGATGCAGTAGAAAGAGGTTAGAAATCCAGAGAAATGACAATAAATAACAAGAGGAAATGTATTTTTCCATCTTCTTGCCTCCCTCCTGGGCCCTTTCCATTCCTTGGTTGTGTTACTCCACAGCACACTTTTGGAAGAGTTAAAAACAAATATTTGCTTGCTTAGGTCTCTAGAGAGTTGTTTCTGAAATTCTAGAACCAAATATAATACTCGTCAATAGTAAAGATCAGAGATTAGTGGACAAGGACTTGCCCAGAGAAAGAGAGATTGCAGTCTTCTAACGCCAAGGAGTCAGGAATCTTCAGATCTTAAAGTGCCCCCAGAACCTTGAAGCACGGTCCTCTAACACAAGCTGGGGCTCCCCAAAACATTCTAGATAAAACATCTTATTTTTAGAAAGGTATGAAGAATCGAACAGCCAAGAAGCTCGGAAAAGAAACTCGATGTCATATTCTGGTAAGCATACCTAGGAGACATAGCCATAAAAACAGGAATGGGACAGGAAAGGAGAGAATGTGGATTAACTCAGTGAAAATTCTAAGAGGCCATGAGAAGACACTCCAGCCTCTGGCTTTCTAAGTGGATCACTTGAATAAATGGTGAAAATAACACTGCAATGGGTTCTACACTGCGGGCCGAGACTCCCAGGCCAAGCAGAGTGCAGTATCTTTCTATCTCTGGGAACTGATGAGGTCTGAGGAGGAGAGTTAGCTCAGTGGTCCAACGGTGATCTGGGCTGCCAGTTTTCTTCATTTCTGTCAAGTGGAATGATTCTGAGCTACGATGGCAGAATAGCTTATGTGTTTGATAACCTTCAAAGCTGTCTTGAGAGTCTTACAAACCTATATGTAGAAACCACTGATTTCTTTAAAAGTTGTATGTAAGGTATGATGTGTATAACATGCTCTCTTTTGTGAATAAAAGAAGGGGAGGATTATACACAAGCAAATATGTATGCTTATATTTGCATAGGTAATTTCAGGAGGGAGATACAAGGAATTGGCCACAGAAGTTGCCTCTGGGGAAGGAAACTCGGGGTCTGGGTCCGAGGGGTTCAGGATGAGAGCGAGATTTAATTTTTATTGCACATGATTTGGCCCTGTTTGAGCTGCTTTTTCCATAATCATAGGCCTAATTTACTTCTTTTAAAAAATAAAAAGTAAAATAATGCTGGTGAGAATATGGGGCAACAGGAACTCTCATTCATTGTTTGGTGGTAATGCAAAATGCCACAGCCACTTTGAGAGGAAAGTTTGGTGGCTTCTTACAAAACTGAACATACTCTTACGAGAAGATCTGAGAGTCGCCCTCCTTGGTATTTAACCAAAGGTGTGGAAAATTTATGTCCACACAAAAACCTGCACATCCACGTTAATATCAGCTTTGTTCATGAGTGCCACAACTTGGAAGCAACCGAGATACCGTTCAGTAGGTGAATGGATAAACAAACTGGTACATCTAGACAATGAAATATCATTCAGCACTCAAAAATGAGCTATCAAGCCATGAAAACACATGGAGGAAATGCATACTACTATGTAAAAGAAGTCAATCTCGAAAGGCTACATACTGTATGATTCCAACTGTATGAAGTTCTGGAAAAGGCAAAACTATGGAGACAGTAAAAAGATCTGTGGTTGCCAGGAGTTAGAGGGGAGGATGAAAAGTGCAAAGGATTCTTAGGGTTGTGATCCCATAATAGTGGATGCATGCCATACATTTATTTGTCCAAATTCATAAAATGCATAACATCAAGAGTGATCTCTAATGTAAACTATGGTCTGTAGGTGATAATGATGTGTCACTGGAGGTTTATCAATTGTAATAAACACACCGCTCTGGTAGGGGATGTTGATAATGTGTGTGTCAGGCCAGGGAGTATATAGGAAACCTCTGTACCTTTCTCTAAATCTTGCTATGAGTCTAAAACAGCTCTAAAAATAAAGTCCATTAACATTATTTTTTTGAGACAGGGTCTTGCTCTGTGCCCAGCCTGACACAATCTTGGCTGGCTGCAACCTCTGCCTCCAGGGCTTGAGTGGTCCCCCCACTTCAGCCTCCTGAGTAGCTGAGACTACAGGTGTGTGCTACCACACCTGGCTAATTTTTGTATTTTTCTTTTGTAGAGATGGGGTTTTGCCACGTTTCCCAGGCTGTTCTTGAACTCCTGAGCTCAAGTAATTCACCCACCTCAGCCTCCCAAAGTGCTGAAATTACAGGCGTGAGCCATCATGCCCGGCTTCCATTAACAATTTTTTTTTTTTTTTTTTTGAGACGGAGTCTTGCTCTGTCACCCAAGCTGGAGTGCAGTGGTGCAGTCTCAGCTCACTGCAACCTCCACCTCCTGGGTTCACGCCATTCTCCTGCCTCAGCCTTCCAAGTAGCTGGAACTATAGGCGCTCGCCACTATGCCCGGTTAATTTTTTGTATTCTTTAGTAGAGACAGGGTTTCGCTGTGTTAGCCAGGATGGTCTCGATCTGACCTCGTAATCTGCCCGCCTCAGCCTCCTAAAGTGCTGGAATTACAGGTGTGAGCCACCGCGCCCGGCCAACAATTTTTTAAAGAGAAAAAAATAGACTATATAGGATAAAAGGAGACATAGTTCAGTATCTTATAAACAAAATAAGGGTCACCCCTCTGACAAAGTATGAACCAGTCTTCTAAATAAAATTAATGGCTTCTTTAAGAAAAGCCTCAGCCACCTTGCAAAGATGACTTGGGACATCTTAGGGAAGAGACTGGATGTATCTCCTTCTGGAGATACCAGACAAGTAACTCCCGGGTGCTTTCTCTTCGGCAACGAAGGACAGACTTGTTAGCTTGTTTCATGGCCAGGAATTGATTAAGTCACAGGATGTTATAGCCAGAAGAGATTTGGGGGCTTTTTAGTTTAGTCTCGCCTTATTGCAGATCAGTAAGTTGAAGCCAAGAGAGAAATGACTTGCCCCAGACCCCACAGTTTATTCATGGTAGGGCCAGAACACAGGAAGATGGCCTGACTCTTAGGGAACACCTGGCAAAGCAGAAATGGCTTAGAAAACCTCCCTTTCCTGATTCCAGGAGAGCTGTGTCCCATTGGATCCCACTTTCAGAGTGGCCCCTCCAAACATGAAAGAAGACTGGGGAAAGACGTCTTAGATACAGCCTCTGGGCTCTACTTGCTTAACCATCCACTTCTTAAATCTATCAAAGAACATTGAGGAAGCTACCAGAAGTTAAGGGTAGGGAGACATCCACTTGGTCTTTGACCCTGGGTGAGTCATGGCCCTCACTGGGTCCCAGCTTTCCCGTCTGAGAATGATAACATTTATCTAGATTCTTCAGGCTCTAAAGTGTGACGATTCTTCTAGATCAAGGGCTGGCAAACTATAGTTCACGAGTCATATCTGACCAACCTTTTGTTTGTTAACTGTGGCTGCTTTCATGTTAAAATAGTAGAGTGCAGGAGTTACAACAGAGACCCCAGATGGTCCACAAGGCCATTTAGCCTTTACTGATAAACTTGGTTGATTTCTGTTATAGACTGAGCTTGGGGAAGTGAAGCAAATGGTTCCTGTTTCATTAACTTCTGCTTGAGGTCATTTGTCATCTCTTAGTGTTCCCAAAGCATCTGTCCTTTGGACAATGGCCCTGGTTATGCCTAGGACTGTTTGAACACTGCTGTTGTTTTGCTTTCTATGCGTCAGTCTCAAATTCTTGGCTTGACACAAGTTCCACATTGTGATCAGCCACCATCTTACCTCAAGGGTAGAACTCACTTCTTCCTTAGGTAGACCAGAGAGCTAGATCAGTGGGGCTGAACAGTCCATGCTTATTTGGACCTGGTCTTCTCAGAGAAGCTAAAACTATTTCTAAAAATCCTCTAGGGAGAGGAAAGCTATAGAGATACCTTTCACAAAGCCCGAGTTCATCGAAAAAAAAAATACTGCACAGCTAGCAAATAACTTGAGGTAGGATAGGAGGAAAGGAAAGGAGAACAGAAGGAAACTGAGGGTTTTAGGATCTCTGCCGTCACTACATTGTGACCCAGATTTCAAACCCACAGTTAATTTCCAAGGAAACCTTGGGCTTCTTTAGACTCATTTTCCTGGCCCACCAGAACATACCCACCTCCCTCCCTCCACAGTGGTATGCTCCATTCTTGGGGAGTCTTTGAGGGAATCGCCCTTACCTGTGGTGTTTAGGGTGCTGGTCTCCAGTGAAGTGATGCCAGTGGGAGACTCTGATGATTGGTTGTCTTTTGTGGTGGGGGACATTTTATTGTCACTTTGTGTTTCAGAAGGAACCATTGTGATTGATCCATCATTTGTAGATGAAGCAGTGATTCTGTCAGTTGTAGTTAATGAATTTGCATTTGCAGTTGACTCATTGTCTGTAGTAGTAGGTGTAGGAATTGTGGAGGAATTACGTATATTAATTGTGGGGGAAGCAGGTGAAGCAGCTGTTGGGGAAGAAGGTGTAGTTGTGCTGCCAGCAGTTTCAGAGGAATTAGTTTCAGTGGCATCAGTTATAGCTGCTGCAGGATGACTAGTTGCAGTTTCTATGTTTTTAAAAGCAACAGGTGATTGGCCTTGGATAGTGGCTGCAGGAACAAAGATACCAAGTTTGAGCAGACAGTACATTGAATAACTAATGGCAGTTCTTAATACTAATTCGTATCCAACTCATTCTTTTTTTTTTTTTTTTTTTTTTTTGTAGAGATAAGGTTTCCCCAAGTTGCCTAGATTAGTCATAAACCCCTGGGCTCAAGCGATCCACCCTCTTTGGCCTCCCAAACTGCTGAGATTATAGTTATGAACTGCCATGCCCAGCCTCAACTCATTCGTTTCTGGAAAAATGAATATATATGACTATATTAAAAATTAAAATACATGGTTATTTCTAAACACAAAAAATTCCACAATAAACAAAATTAAAAATTAGACAAAACTGGAAAAAAGTTATTGAAAAATATGACAGAGTTAATGTTTATTTATTTATTTTAGAAATAAGGTCTTCCTCTGCCACCCAGGCTGGAGTGCAGTGGTGTGATCATAGTTCACGGCAGTCTTGAGCTCCTAGGCTCAAGCAATCCTCCCACCTCAGCCTCCTAAATAGCTAGGACTACAATGGTAACGCCTCCATGGCTGGCTAATGTTTTTTGTGTTTTAGAGATGGGGGTCTCACTATCCTGGCTAGGCTGGTCTCTTAACTCCTGGCCTCAAATGATCCTCCTGTCTCAGCCTCCCAAAGTACTGGGATTGCAGACATGACCCACCAGTCCCACAGAGGAGTTAATATTTTTTAAGTTGAATACCAAGAAGCAATATTATTTATGCCTGTAGTTGTACAACTGTCGATCTGGGTTTAATATACTTCAGACTGTTCTCAGTGACGACAATTGAGAATGCCACAAGGTGGCGCAGTGACTACCTGGAAGTGGACTCCTTTTGTCTTTCTGCACTTTAAGGCAACCGCCCCCATTTTTCATTACCTTGATAGATTGAGGGAGGGAAAGGTTAGGGTTGGGTAAAGAACAATAAAATAAAAATACCTCATTAAGTGCTTATTATACTTCTTCCAAAATTGTATTCTAGTAGTGTTTTCCCATTCACAATTCTCGATACATTGACTAAGAGTAAGATGAGTAAGTGATCTTTGCTTTCTGAGCTATGATGGGTATCAAAGTTGCATTTTCACAACTTTTAGGAACCCCTGGATACATGGAGTGGTAAACTCTAGTGATTCAGTGATCTATTTTCTTTTCCTTTTTCTTTTCTTTCTTTCTTTCTTTTTTTTTAGAGACATGGTCTTGTTCTGTCACCCAGGCTGGAGTGCAGTGGTGCCATCATAGCTCACTGCAGCCCCAAACTCCTGGGCTCAAGTGATCCTCCCACCTTGGCCTCCCAAGTGTTGGGATAACAGGTGTGAGCCACCTTGCCTGGCCCAGTGATAAGTTTTCTAGAAATTTTCATTGTCTCTAAGAACTCTGACCTTGACAATAGGTTAAAAATTATTGAAAGAAAAAGTTTTAGTGAGGAAGCAATTTCCAAACCTTAGAGTACAGAGAACTGTGGAATATGCTTCCTGATTCCCCCATGGGTCTATGAGCCCCTTGAGGGCAGAGCCTGGCTCTTCACCTTGAAGAGGGCTTGGCTAACATAGCCATTCAGAAATGTTGAAGAGATCAGCAATTGCTCTTCCTAAGCAAGAAATACATCATCAGCTGGCAATGTTGACTGCCACTCTTCCTATTCCTGCCACTCAGGATAGTTCTCATCTATCAAGCGCTGGCCCTGCGCCCGACAGTACCTGTGAAGTAGACGTAAATGCCCTCATTTGACAGAAGAGCCCACCAATACTCAGAGGGGTTAAGAAATTTGCCCAGAGGCAAAGCCAGGTTTGTGAGATGACAATGTCCTAACTACCACTTGATTAAAGTTACGGGGAAGGCCATCCATTTAATGAGAAACCAAGACATCCCCGAGGAGCAAACACAAGAAGAGCAAATAGAGAAAATTGGAGATCAGAATGAAAGCAGTGGAAGCAGAAGTGACCTCCACGGTGCCCTCTATCACTGGGGTAGCAGTGAGAGTGGCCAGGGGCTGGCTCTCGCCATGGAAAACTCTAGACAGAAGAAAAGGGCTTGGCAGACTGTGGATGCAAACAGCCCCAACCCCACCAGACCCTGAATTTCATGCTTTGGAAATGTTCATTCTCGGCCGATGCCAAAGAACCAACATGTTTCTGTATATGTGCATAAAACAAATCGGGACATCTTAAGAGGTTTTCTGCAGGTCTTTGGAATTATGACAAGGAGTTTTGGACTTCTAGGCTTGTTTATTTTGGTTTTAAATTTCTGTTCACTAGGGAGATTACATTTCAGAATAATCAATTAGTTTGAATAAATGAGACACATTCCAAGCTGACAGCAATTCATTGCTGTGAATAGCTACAATTTTTTAAAATAACTAAAATATACTTGTGTGTGTCTATGTGTATATGTGTGTTTTATCCGAGGGTTGTACAGATTTTAGGGAAGACAGCTTAGAGCTGATATCCCAGGCTTAAATTATCTAGTAAAAATACCCAAGAGGAATTGTAAAATAACCTATTCTGTTCAATCTATAGATAACAGAAATATATGAAGACATCTGTGCAGTAAAAATAGCTTTAGTCTTTTTATTTCCTTAGGTCCTAAAACTTCTAAATAACACAAGGATAGCACAATGTCCACGGAGGTACAAATCATAGGTTTCAGTGGCAAAATATATGCCCTGACCTGGTTTCTTTCTGGGGAAGACTCCATAATCACCGCCCCTGTCCAGGGCACATCTATAACTGCTTTATTCAAAGCTAGCTGAAAGTCACAATCAAACACCTTTCTCCCAGATCTAAACTCTTCATTGTGATGAGATGTTGGTTCCCAAAGGCACTCATCAGATTCTGTGGAATAATGCAGTCCTAATCTCTCAGAGAAAGCAAAAACAACCTGGAAAGTTTTGCCTGTTAAAGGCACTTCAAATGTCACTGGCATATTTTTCGTTTGTTTCAGTAAATGCTTGTGTAGAGGTCCCTGCAGTCAAGGTGCTATACAAGGCCTAGGGGTGAGGAGGAACGTAAAGGTGTACAAGACACACTTTCTGCCCTTGGTTGGTCAGAATCCTGAGAGGCAACTCATGTTTGAAGTAGTGATTCCTTACACACACCTCCAAAATCCTTAACATTACAGAAAAAAGCAACTTTAAAAAAATTTTCAGGCCAGGAGTGGTAGCTCATGTCTGTAATCCCAGCACTCTAGGAGGCTGAGGTGGGTGGATCACGAGATCAAGAGATTGAGACCATCCTGGCCAACATGGTGAAACCCTGTCTCTGCTAAAAGTACAAAAATTAGCTGGGCATGGTGGCACACGCCTGTAGTCCCAGCTACTTGGGAGGCTGAGACAGGAGAATTGCTTGAACCCAGGAGGCACAAGTCGCAGTGGGCCGAGATCGTGACACTGCACTCCAGCCTGGCAACAGAGTGAGACTCTGTCTCAAAAAAAAAAAAGCAACTTTTTAAAATGTATCAGGCCAGGTGCGGTGGCTCATGCCTATAATCCCACCAGTTTGGGAGGCCGAGGTGGGCAGATCACCTGTGGTCAGGAGTTTGGGATCAGCTTAGCCAACATGGTGAAACGTCATCTCTACTAAAAATGCAAAAATTAGCTGGGCATGGTGGTGGGCACCTGTAATCCCAGCCACTCAGGAAGCTGAGGCAAGAGAATCACTTGAACCTGGGAGGCAGAGGTTGCAGTGAGCTGAGATCTTGCCATTGCACTCCAGCCTGGGCGACAAGAGCAAAACTCCATCTCAAAAAATAAAATAAGGCCGGGCGTGGTGGCTCACGCCTGTAATCCCAGAACTTTGGGAGGCCAAGGTGGGTGGATCACAAGGTCAGGAGTTTGAGAACAGCCTGGCCAATGTAGTGAAACCCCATCTCTACTAAAAATACAAAAAAATTAGCCAGGCATGGTGGTGAGCACCTGTAATCCCAGCTACTTGGGAGGCTGAGGCAGGAGAATTGCTTGAACCTGGCAGGGGGAGGTTGCAGTGAGCCAAGATCGCACCATTGCACTCCAGCCTGGGCAACAAGAGCAAAACTCTGTCTCAAAATAAATAAGTAAATAATAAAATAAACTTTTTTTTCCAAAAGCAAACCTTAATAGCCACAAAAACTGTCAATATTAATATATCTGGAGGTAGATGGGTGGGAAGGCAGATTGGATGCTCAATTTTTATTTCATATACATCTGTTTTGTTTGAATTTGTTACAGTGGGTCTGCATTACTTGTATAACTTTTTTAAACAAAGAAGAGGAAATCAAAACCAAAGTCTGAAAATCAGATCCAGGCTGGACGTGGTACTTCATGCCTGTAATCCCAGCACTTTGGGAGGCCAAGGCAGGTGGATCTCCTGAGGTCAGGAGTCTGAGACCAGCCTGGCCAACATGGTGAAACCTCATCTCTACTAAAAATACAAAAATTAGCCAGGTGTGGTGGCAGGTGCCTGTAATCCCAGCTACCCGGAAGGCTGAGGCGGGAGAATCACTTGAACCTGGGAGACGGAGGTTGCCGTGAGCCGAGATCGTGCCATTGCACTCTAGCCTGGGCGACAAGAGTGAAACTCAGTCTCAAAAAAGAAAAAAAAAAGAAAGGAAGAAATGAAGAAAGAAAGAAAGATCAGATCCAAGTGCAGACATGACAAAAAGGGAAATCATAAGCCCCTACTATGTGCCAGGGAGTATCCCAGCACATCAGGCTCTCTGTCTCATTTAATCCTCAGTCACTCTTCAGTATAGGGATCTCCCCTCTATTGTTGCACAGGAAGACACTGACGGTCAGAGACACCCCACAGCTAATAAGCGGTGGCATGCTGTCTGAATCCCTGCTTGCTCCACGATTTGCCCTTCCCCCTGGGTTCTCTGGGTTGAGAAACATCTCCACTCCCCTAAGGTACCTTGAGCCTCAATGATTCCTGATTCCCCTACCTCTCTATTCATCTCCTTGGCCCTCCCAGCCAACTTTCCCCTTTCTACCGCCCTTCCATTCTATTTTTTAAAAGTCAAGCATTTTTTAATAGTGGCTCCTGAAAGTCATACAAGCCTCACCAATTCTTCCTTGGTCCTGAAGGCTTGGACCTGGCATCTGCCCCCAGCGTTGGCAGGAGAGATCTGGTGAGCCCTCCCCTCCTGTGCACCTAGCCTTTTCCAAACTTCCCACATTAAAAGCCTGAAACCAGCTCTCAAAAACTCTAATCCCGATGCCATTCATTCCTGTTCTCTGAAAGGGCTTAATTTCTCTTCATATGTCTGCCTCATCAAAGACTTTCTTCCTTTTTGCAAGCAGCTTCTAGATTTCAACTCATTGAACCTGAAGGAAATCAAAATATTTCACCCTCGAATATAACTCCCTGATATAATGAGTGTTTTAAATTAAAAACTCTCAGAGGTCAACAAGCGCTGTAAGGACTGACCCACCAAAGAAGAACTATTGCTCCTGTTCCCCTCCCTGTTATGTCATTATCCACTACAGGAAAGAAGACCAAGAAGGAAACCACCCCTGAGCAGACCCTTCGTCAAGATAATGACTGTCTCCAAGGATCTTTAAATTCCAAGGAAAATTATCTACAAGTTCATTTTTGTTCCCAGATCAGATTGTTCTCCCTACTAATCATTTATTGCCCCTCAACAGAATTCCTCTTCTCCCTTCTTCCGTAACTTGTTTTATCGAGATCCAAGCCCCCTTTCTTTCTGTAACTTCAAGATGAAATATAAGCTTCTATACCTCATCAGGAAGTTGGGTGTTCATGCTGAAGGCTCCTGGGTACACACATTAAATACACTTGTATGCCTTTTTTCCTATTAATCCATCTACTTCATGGCAGTGATTTTTCAGCAAAATTTTAAGCCAATTGGCCCCCACAACCCTCACCTCTCAACGTATTGATGATCTCACCCACATGTGGCCCATAGAACCCTTCCTAACTCAGAACAAAGAGTACATGTCTGAAGTCTAATCAACATGACAACTACTCCCTATGGTTTAGCCTTCTCAAATTCAAGTACATTTGTGCAAGGAGGCTTTTTCCTGCGGTCAGCTCTCTGATTATCATGAGGGGGGATCCAGAACGCTACAGTAGAGAACTGGGTCCTTGGAACCTACTTAGTCCTTCTTATCTGGCCTCAGGAACTCTCAAAGACAAACCTCTGATTTGCTCTCAAAGACAAACCTCTGGTTGCTTACTCCATAGGCCACTTCTTCTCCCCAAACCCCCCGAGATGGACTCTGGCTCTGTCACCCTGTGCCATCTCAGCTCACTGCAACCTCCACCTCCCGAGTTAAAGCGATTCTTCCTGCCTCAGCCTCCTGAGTAGCTGGGACTACAGGTGCCCACCACCATGCCTGGCTAATTGTTTTTTTTTTTTTTTTTTTTTTTTTAGTGTAGAGATGGGGTTTCACCATGTTGGCCAGGGTGGTTTCAAACTCCTGACATCAAGTGATCCACATGCCTTGGCCTCCCAAATTGCTGAGATTACAGGCTTGAGCCACCGCGCCCAGCCCATAGACCACTTTTGCTGCTGCTCTATCTTCCCCATCACAGGATAAAATGCCTGTGTCTTTGAGCTGAGCTGGAGAGGAAACTTCATTTATAAAATAGACCATGTGCTGGGCTGGGAGAATTTGTAGCCGTAGGCCTGCTGATTCTACCTCAAAGACAACATACATGATTGGAAGAATTAAAATGTAAAAATATTCCTTACCTGTGTGTACAAAAAGGAGAGCAAGAAGAGTAAGATGAGTGACGGCTTTCATTTTTGCTGTTCTTGCTTGGTAATCCAAGGAGGAAATGATTTCCCTCCCTGGCTACCTTTAGTTTTAACTGTCTTTCAGGTACAAAGTCCGGTCATTAATTGACGTCAAACCAGAGAAAGGCAATTATAGCCAGCATTTTGTCATATACCATAGGTCTCTTCCGAGCTTTTGAGATAGAAGAGGTGGAGCTGGCCTTACGAATCATTTTTCTGACTTGAAGCCCAAAATAACTTAGGACATTCCAAATATCCTTGTGAGGTTGGTGGCACAAGAGTTTGGTTAATCTCTTGATATCTCAAATGTCTCCAAGCTACCATGTTTTAGGAGGTCACCATTCCATTAAACATTCAATAATGAACTGTGCTCTACTCACCCGCATTTGAGTGCAGGAAACCCACTTTCCTCCAGCTGTAGTTCTGAGAATCCCTGAAGAGGACTTACATGTTTCCCAAAATTATTAGTTGCTTAACTTTAGTCACCATATGCTGGGGACCACCATTCCGGGCCTCTCTGATGGCCATATCTAGCAACTTAGTAATCACATCTCCAAGCTTCTATGACTCTACCTGGATACAGCCCCCCAGTAAAGTTTCCAAGCATAATGAACATCACATCATGGCATCTAACCTAACTTTACTGAAGTCTTGTGGGTGACTGGTGTGTTGGGGAGTGGGAAATAAAGTACAGAAAAGAGAAAACCTAGAACAGCTGATTTGATCTCTCTGCTCCTGGCTGCGCATTGGGCAGGTCCCCACCTCTCAGTTCCCTTTCTCACCTTCTCTCTAGTTCCTCAGCCCCTCACCTCTCACCATGTGTCAGGAACCAGCTTTACGACTTGGATTTGGGTCTTCTTAATCCAGTTCTCCCTCCTTAAAGTCCAGGGCCCCAACTGTACTGTGTCCAGCCCCAGCCAGAGGAATGTAAACTAATGATACCTTCTGAGTTGTGGCTAGAGTTTTGAGTTTAAATTTTCTTTTTTTTCTTGAGACAGAGTCTCACTCTGTCGCCCAGGCTGAAGTGCAGTGGCACAATCTCAGTTCACTGCAACCTCTGCCTCCAGGGCTCAAGTGATCCTCCTGCCTCAGTCACCCAAGTAGTTGGGATTACAGGCATGCACCACCATGCTTGGCTGATTTTTGTATTTTCAGACGAGATGGGGTTTTGTCATGTTGTCCAGGCTGGTCTCAAACTCTTAGACTCAAGCAATCCCCCACCTCAGCCTCCCAAAGTGCTGTGATTACAAGCACATGTGCCACCACGCCTGGCCTTTGGGTTTAAATTTTTAACTCTGACCTTGATGAAAACAAAACATTTTTGTATGATCGCCCATAATTGCTTTTTGTCCTAGAGTCTCCATTCAAGAATAAGATAGGGGTTTGTTCTTACATGGCTGAGAGGTCCATTTAAACACTTTTTCCAAAACAAAGACACGTCTAAGACCCATTATGTTGTGCTATTATTCTCAGCTTGAATAACTCCTGGAATCAGTATTTAAACAAAGGCTTGTTTTTCTTTTCTTTTTAAACTAGCTTTATTGAGCTATAATTTATGTCAATAAACTGCCCTATTTACAGTGTACAGTTCAACGAGTTTTGATTGATTTATATACATGTGTAGCTACCATTGCAACCAAGATACCAGGCATTCCCGACACACCCAAGACTTTCCTCTTGTCCCTTTTTAGTGCTGCATCCCCCACACTCCACCCCAACCCCAGGCAACCGTTGATCTGCTTTCTGTCTCTAGAGATTAGTCTGTATTTTCTAGCATTTTATGTAAATGGAATCATACAGATGTAGTTTTTTGTTTTGTTTTGTTTTTTTGGGCCAGTTTCTTTCACTTAACATGATCATTTTGAGATTCATCCTTGCTGTGTGTATTCATAGTTTGTTTCTTCTTATATCTGAACACTACTCCACTGTATCGATGCACCATGGCTTGTTTATCAATTTGTCTGTTGATGGACATTTGAGTTGTTTCTAGTTTTGACTATTACAAATAAAAATATTATAAATAAGGCCAGATGTGGTGGCTCATGCCTATAATCCCAGCACTTTGGAAGGCTGAGGCAGGTGGATCACCTGAGATCAGGAGTTGGAGATCAGCCTGGCCAATGTGGCAAAACCTCATCTGTACTAAAAATACAAAAATTAGCCAGGTGTGGTGGCGGGCACCTGTAACCCAGCTACTCACGAGAGTGAGGCAGGAGAATCCCTTGAACCCTGGAAGTAGAATTTGCAGTGAGCCAAGATCACGTCACTGCACTCCAGCCTGGGCAACAGAGTGGGACTCCGTCTCCAAAAAAAAAAAAAAAAAAAAAAGTTATAAGTATTCATGTACACATTTTTTTATGAACACACACTTTCATTTCTTTAGGGTAAATATTTAGAATAGAATGGCTGCATCACATGGTAGGTATATAACTTTTTAATAAATGGTCAAATGGTTTTCCTAAGTTGTTATGCCATTTTCCATCAGCAATATATGAGAATTCCAGTTGTTCCCTATCCTTGCCAACACTTGGTATTGTCAGTCTTTATATTAGCTATGCTAAAGGGTATGTAGTGGCATCTCACTTTTGTTTTAATTTGCATCTCCTGATGACAAATGATGTTGAACATCTTTTTATGTGCATATTAGACACTCATGTCTCTTCTTTTGTAAAGTACCTGTTCAAATAATTTGCACGTTGTAAAATTGAGTTGGTTTTCTTCTTGGTTTTTAATGGTAGAAGTTCTTCACATATGTATTGCTAATCTTTTCTCCTTTTCTGCCATTTTTATATGGCATTTTAAACTTACTATATTCACTTTATAAAAGCCTAACCAGGAATCTAGAAAACTTGAAAAAGTGGCCTGGGGTCACGTAAGTAGCAGCAGGATCTCAAATGCAGGGTCTCAAATCCTGTCTCCTAAACTGGGAGGAGCCTATCACACCCCTTCACGTCTTAGGTTCAAGATATCAAGTGAGTAGTGCCCACAGTGCTCTATCACCAGTGTCTACTGATGCCACCATATTATAACAGTGTCAATATTTCCATGGTTTTCTATATTACTTATCTGCTGAGCATAGAAAGAAAAGTATAACCAGGAAGGCATGGAGGACTGCCAAGCATCTGGCTCCCTGACTCTTCCCTGGCTTTATCATCTGGAAAAATATGGGCAGCAAGAAAGTCAGGCAGTCCTCAAAGTATAAATCAGCAATCACTGTTATGCCCCCTCCTAACTCAATCCACACTCGACTTCAGTACTGCAGGATCACAGAGAAAATGCACAGAGCTTTCATGAGGGGAACAGCTTCTTCCTCAGGGCTGATGTTTCCTTGCATATGGAGGGAGTTTAATTCCTGAAACACTCCTGGCCTCTTGGCATGTCTTTATTCATTTTGCCCTAAATGAAGAGTAGTGACTTATTTCAGAATAAACTGGGAATACTCACCTCAGATCCTGCGGTTTCCCTTTGGGGAGAGAACCTGGATTCAGGATTGTTATGCCAAGAAGGTAATGATCCAGTAGGAGGAAGGCCTAAGCCACATTCTCAAAAATAAGCTTCTATAAAAGTAATATTTTGTGTCCATCTGTTGTACTCTTTATTTTACTTCTCACAGAACTCAAAACCTGGATAGGAAAAAGGGGTGATATTTATTAGTATGAAATGGCTAAATTCTAAGTATCTATAAGTCAAGAACACAGACTCCATTTTCCCATAGAAACAATGTTATATGTTGGTAACGTTGTCACCAAGTCAGCTAAACGAAAAGCTCTTTACCCATAATTACCTGGTTGCAAAAGAACTACTGTTCAGGGTGAGCTTTTCAATGATTCTATTCACTATGCAGAGGAATGGGACATGCCCATTAATCTAAAGTAATATCCAGTTATATAGGCATAAAGTAAACTCAAGAGAGCTATATCGGAGCCTTTTAGAATTAGAATTCAATCCATCAAGAGCCCCTCTAGTCAGGTGCAGTGGCTCACATCTTAATCTCAGCACTTTGGGAGGCCGAAGTGGGAGGGTTGCTTGAGCCCAGGAATTCGAGACCAGCCTAAGCAGTATAGTGAGACTTTGTCTCTACAAAACTATTTTAAAATAATTATCTGACCATGGTGACGCATGCCTATAGTACCAGATACTTGGGAGGCTGGGGCAGGAGGATCCCTTAAGCCCTGGAGGTGGAGGTTGCAGTGATCTGAGATTGCACTGCTGCACCACAGCGTGGGTGACAGAGTGAGACCCTGTCTCAAGCAAAAGAGCCCCTCTTCAGCTACTTTGATTCTGCAACGCTGCAACACCGTGCTAAGGCTCTAGAGCATCATTAAAACATAACATTTCTATCAAGATTAAATAGTTAGACCCAAAGATTTTTTTCTGTCTATAGAACCAGATGTAAATACTTGTTAAGCTCCTATCTCCTCTCTAATTCCAACCCCTCAACAGAAGTGTGAATATAGCTTTCCTAGAGTCACTACTACCATTTATTGATATCACATTTAGATACTACATGAAGCTGATCAGCATTTTCCTCTCTAATTCAGAAGACCATTCCCAGAGAAATGACTTGTGGAAAGCAATATTCCCAACTCAAATGTCTAATTGATGACACATTGACAGAACCATTTCCACTCTTGTTTTTTATACCCTCTGAAATTAACTTTTCAGCAAATGGTTGCTTTACATGAGTAATGTTCAGGAGGGGGCTGTTCAATCGATCCCTGGTACTCAAGGCATCTCTACACATCCATCAGGTATCGAGGATGAAGCAGTGAACAAGACGATGAAGGTCGCTGCTCTCCCGGAGCTTCTGTAAGCTGATGGGTAGTGGGAGTGGGTAAAAAAGTAATTAAATACAATGATTTTAGACAGTGATCAATGCTCTGAAGAAAATAAAAACACAACAATGGGATAGTGACTTGTGGGGTATGAGATGCTACTTTAAATAGGATGGTCAGCAAAATCTTCTTGCAGGAGCTGATATCAGAACTGAGAGCTGCTACTGAAGGGAAGCCTGCCATATATACATCAGAAAAGGGGCATTCCAGCTAGAAGAGCAGTAAGTGCAAAGGCCCTGAGGCCAGAACAAGTCTGGTGTGTTTGAAGAGCACCATGATCTAGGAGGAGATTGTGGGGAGATGTTGTCAGAGAGACAGGCTGGGGCCTGATGCTGCAGGATCTTAGAGGCTGTGGAAAGGAGGGTGGATTTTATTCTAAGCACAATGGCAGAAGCCATGGGGACATTTAAGCAGAAGAACAACAGGCCAGATCTTCCTTGGGGGCCTTATCTAAAGGAGCTGGTCTACTCGCCTGACCATCCGCCTCAGTTCGTTTCCTCCATGGCCCTCATCACGATATGTAATTACTTTGTCTCTTTGCTGGCTTAGCTACCTGTTGCCTAACTTCCATGAGAGTTTCTCTTCCCTGTCCACTCCTCTGTCTCCAGCATCCAGAACAGCTGGCACATGGCAGGTGCTCAGTAAAGATTTACGGAAGAAAGGAAGGAATGAATGAAGGCCGTCCGATTTGTTCTAGGTGCAAGGAACAGGGAATGCAAAGTAAGTAAGACACAGTCCGGGGTCTTCAGACCCACAGTGCATTCAGACAATTTAACTTCCAAAAGTTGGTTGTCATGATCAAATTATTCACAAAAGAGAAAATATTATTATTAAATAAATGTGTAGGGGAAAATATTTAATTTTTTACTCATTTTAAAGACGTTACAACTAAAACAAAAGTGAGATTATATTTTACCTTTCTTTTTTTTTTGAGATGGAGTCTCACTCTGCCACCCAGGCTAGTATGCAGTGGCACGATCTCTGCTCACTGCAACCTCCACCTACTGGGTTCAAGCAATTCTCCTGCCTCAGCCTCCTGAGTAGCTGGGATTATAGGTTTGTACCACCCCACCTGACTAATGTTTGTATTTTTAGTAGCGATGGGTTTCACCAAATTGGCCAGGCTGGTCTTGAACTCCTGACCTCTAGTGATCCACCTGCTTCAGCCTCCCAAAGTGCTGGGATTACAGGTGTGAGCCACCACACTGGTGTAATATTTTACATATTTTAAAAATGTGTACAATGATATATCCAACTCTGGTGTAGGTGCAAATAATTCAATATGCTTTACAATTGCTACATAGTAATATCCTACACTTTGGCAACAGGTATTAAGAGCAATTTAAAAATGTTCTTGGCTGGGCATGATTTTGAGAGGCCAATGGGGGAGGATCGCTTGAGTCCATGAGTTTGAGACAAGTCTGGGCAATATAGTGAGACCCTATCCCTACAAAAAATTAAAAAATTAGTTGAGCATGGTGTCGCATGCCTGCGGTCCCAGCTAGTCAGGAGGCTGCGGTGGGAGGATTGCTTGAGCCAAGGAGGGTGAGGCTGCAGTGAGCTGTGATTATGCCACTGCACTCCAGCCTGGGTGACAGAGTCAGACCCTGTCTTAAAACAAAACAAAACAAAACAAAATGTTTTTACCCTGTGATCGAGAAATTTACTTCTGGAACTTTATCTTAAATAATTTCTTCAAAAAAAAATTTTTTTTTAGTTTTGTAGAAACGGGGGTCTTGAACTCTGGCCTCAAGCAATCTTCCTGCCTCCGCTTCGCTAAGTGCTAGGATTACAGGCGTGAGCTACAGTGCCTGGTCAAGGAATAATTTCAAATGAAGGGAACATTATATGCACAAATATATTTGCTGCAGTATTACATATATACAGTATAAAAAATTGAAAACAACCTTACCCAACAACAGAGGTTTAAATGTGGTGACCACCCTTGATGAGAGGTATGACTATCCACACACAGAACGATGCAGAAGACCACAGCATTGACGGGAAGTGCTTATTCTACTATGATAGAAGTTGAAGAGGCAGGATTCTCGTTATATCTCTAATTATATAAAAACCATGCCTCCATAAAGATAAGCGCTGGAAGGAAACATGAACACACGAAAATGACTTGCTTTGTTGGGTGGCAGGACAGCGGTTGAGCACTCCTGTGGCAACTTCCTCTTCGTACACAAACAATGTAATGGGCTCAGAGAAAGGGTCAAGTACCAACGTAAAGATTTTCTTTTTCTTTGAGAGACATGGTCTCACTCTGTTGCCCAGGCTAGAGTGCAGTAGTGCAATCTCTCTTCACTGCAACCTCTGCCTAATCCTCCCACCTCAGCCTCCCAAGTAACTGGGACTACAGGCAGTGCACCATCATGCCTGCCTAAATTTTGTATTTTTAGTAGAGATGGGGTCTCACTATGTTGCCCAGGCTTGTCTTGAACTCCTTAGCTCAAGGGGTCTGCCCACCTTGGCCTCCCAAAGTGTTGGGATTACAGATGAGAGCCACTGCGCCCAGCCATGTGTTTAACCACTGGAGATGTGTTCCAAAACACCTTGACCTTCGAAAGGAGCAGGCATTGGCTTTTTGAGTCTTGGTTTATACAATTTCACAATTGCTTATCTACTCACCTCACTGAATTTAGTCAGCTCTAAAAATATATTTCACATCATAAGAGATTTTGTGGGCTTCTTATTTTATTATTTTATTTTATTTTATTTTATTTATTATCTTTTGGAATGAAACTCTTGGAGTTCTATAAAGAGATTTTCCCCAGGAAGGAGTTTGATTTCTTACCTACTTCCTCCTCTACTCACCCATCAAGACTATGGGAGGTTTGACTGAGATCAGAAAGCTCTTGCAGTGGCCACAAATTGTAATTCACATCTCTTCAGAGAGGAAGCGAGTGGTTCCAGAGATTAAAACATTGTCCCCAGAGATGCTAGCACCAGGCCTGGACTTGTTGCTCTTTAAGAGGAAAATTGAAAACAATGGGTGGGAATAGGTTTGCCCCTCTTTGGGGTTTGTACCTCTCAACCTTACCCAGTCCAGTTATTCCTAAAATGAGAGATGACACAACTAGGGCATCGGTCCTCAAAAATGTGTTCCCCAGACCAGCAGCACCAGCATGACCTGGAAACTTTTTAGAAATGCATATTTTCAGGCCCCCACCTAGGCCTACTGAATCAGCAATCTGTGTTTTTTTGTTTGTTTTGTTTTGGTTTGTTTTGAGATGGAGTTTCACTCTTGTTGCCCAGGTTGGAGTGCAATGGTGCGATCTCGGCTCACTGCAACCTTGGCCTCCTGGGTTCAAGCGATTCTCCTGCCTCAACCTGCTGAGTAGCTAGGATTACAGGCATGCGCCACCACACCCGGATAATTTTTGTATTTTTAGTGTGACTCTGCTTGTGCTCTGCTCTGAGGACCACTGCCTTTGTGACACACAAGATGATTTTAAGTGTCCACGGACACAGCATTAGATAACAGTGATTCACCTGGAGGGGAAAGTTATGCCTTTTCAAATTTCAGTCATTCTGATTACACAATGAGAAAATCTCATGTATTGCTAAGATATGTTTAACTCTTCTCTAATAATTACACATTCCTTTTTGTGAGGAATAGAGATCAGGCCCCAGACACAGAGGCTTTGGCAATCAAACTCCTGGTAATCTAATAACACTTTATTTTTGTTTATGTTTCTTATGGCTATTTTCTATCCATGGCAAAGGAAACTAGTTTTTTTTTTTCTTCTAAATTTGGGATGGTGATGACAATTTAATTTAATTTTATTTATTTATCTATTTTCTGGAGACAGGGTCTTGCTCTATCACCCAAGCCGGAGCACAGTGGCACAGTCACAGCTCACTGCAGCCTCAAACTGCTGGGCTCAAGAGAGCCTCCCACCTCAGCCCCTTGAGTAGCTGGAACTACAGGCATGTACCACCATGCTTGACTAAATCATAAACAATTTTTTTTTTCATAGAGACAGGGTCTCAGCATCTTGCCCAAGTTCATCTCAAACTCCTGGGCTCAAGTGATCCTCCATCTTGGCCTCCCGAAGCGCTGAGATTACAGGTGTGAATCACCACACCAAGCTGTAACATTTATTTTAAAATTAAGTTTGGCCTGGCACAGTGGCTCACAACTATAATCTCAGAAAAGAAAAGAAAAACTAGTTACCAATAGGACATAATCTTTGGAATTCTTCCCTACCTTGAATAAAACTTACATTTTCAATGGAAATGACCTGATGTTCTTACAGAGCTGAGCTCCCAGGGTGGTGTCCTCACATGGACCAAGTATGGAGTAGTATGAATGATCGCTTTCCCCATTGCCCCAACTTGGAGAATTAAGAGTGCGCTGGATACTATTTCATAGTTGCTAGAATAACTATCAACAAAAAGGTAATTGCAAGTGTTGGTGGGTACGTGGTGAAATTGGAACTGTGATATACTGCTAGTAAGAATGTAAAATGGTTCAGCCAATCTGGAAAACAGTATGACAGTTCCTCAAAAAGTTAGACATAGAGTTATCATTTTGATGCAGTAATTCCATTCCTAAGTATATACTCAAGAGAAATGAAAATATGTCTACACAGAAAACTCATAGCAGCATTATTCATGATAGACAAAAGGTAGAAACAACCCAATGTCCATCAATTGATGAACAGATAAACAAAATGTGGTATATCTATATAATGGAATACAGGTGCTCTTCAACTTACAATAGAGTTACGTTCCAATAAACCCATTATAAGTTGAAAACATCATAAGTTGAAAGTGCATTTAATACATCTAACCTACCACACATCATTACTTAATCTAGCCTACCTTACACAGGCTCAGAACAGTTACATCAGTCTATGGTTGGGTAAAACCATCTAACACAAAGTCCATTTTATAATAAGTTTTGAATATCTCACGTAATTTCTTGAATGCTGGTATTGAAAGTGAAAACAGTATGGGTACCACTGTAAAGTCAAAAGATCACAAGTCAAATGATTACAAGTCAAGACCATCTATATTATTTGACCATAAAAAGGAATGAAATACTAACACAGGCTACAACATAGATGAACTTCAAAAATATTATGCTCAGTGAAAGGAGCCAGACAAAAAGACGACATGTTGTATGATTCCTTTTATAATAAATGTTCAGTATAAGCAAATCCACAGAGGCCAAATGCAGTCTAGCAGTTGTCTAGGGATTGGGGGACATGGGAGGTTTGGAGTATGATGACTGAGAAGTTCAGGTTTCTTGTTGGAATGATGGAAATGTTTTAAAATTGATTGTGTTAATGATTGTGGTGATGCACTGAATTTACTTTTTATTTTTATTTTTTAATTTTGAGATGGAATCTCACTTTATTGCTCAGACTGGAGTGCAGTGGCATGATGTTGGCTTACTACAACCTCCGCCTCCTGAGCTCAAGTGATTCTCCTGCCTCAGACTCCCGAGTAGCTGGGATTACAGGTTCTCACCACCACATCCTTCTAATTTTTGTGTTTTTAGTAGAGATGGGGTTTCACCATGTTGGCCAGGCTGGTCTCAAACTCCTGACCTCAAGTGATCCTCCCGCCTTGGCATCCCAAAGTGCAGTGTGAGCCACTGTACCTGGCTGACGCACTGAATTTAAATGAGTGAATTAAATTGTTTGGTGCGTGAATGATATCTAATAAAGCTGTTACCAAAAAAAAAAAAAAAAAGAGAATTTTTTTCTATGAGTTAGGACTGATTAGATGGAAACCCCTCCAGGGCAATTTGAGAGAGGACTGTCTTAAAGGAAATTTTTACTCAGAAAAGGCCTCCCTCTGCTACACATAATCTTTTGCAATGACCACAGAAAATAGATTTTGAGATACGGAAATTTCAAAAAATTTTCTTTGCACTTGCATTGGGGGCCAAAAAGCAGCTGTTAAGACGATAGTTTAACTTCATAAAATACGTCTGCTGCAAATTTGTGTGGGAAGGGAGATCTTGCTTCTCATTGTAACTTTTGACCACCTGGTAAGGAAAACTGTTTTACATTACTTGTGAGTCATACAACATTAGTTGTTAAAATGACTTTACCGCAGGATAAAATTTGCATGTAAGTGCTGTTTTGCCTTGTAATTGTAAGTTGAATTCATTAAGAAGCATTATTATCTGGTCAGGTGAGGCGCAGTGGCTCATGCCTGTCATTCCAGCACTTTGGGAGGCTGAGGAGGGCAGATCACTTGAGGTCAGGAGTTTGAGACCAACCTGGCCAACATGGTGAAACCCCGTCGCTACTATAAATACAAAAATAGCCAGGTGTGGTGGCACACACGTAGTCCCAGTTACTCAGAAGGCTGAGGCAGGAGAATCGCTTGAATCCAGGAGGCAGAGGTTGCAGAGAGCCAAGATCGGCCCACTGCACTCCAACCCGGGCGACAGCAAGACTCCATCTCAAGGGAAAAAAAAAAAAAAAAGAAGCATTATCTAACCTTCAACAAAAGATTATTTCAAAAGCCATCCAGTGTTTAATAATAGTGGTTAAAAGTGGTTCTTCTCACTGAAAATTTTAATCTTAGCCCTGTGCTCAAAAACTTGCAATAAAATGTTGCCACTACTAAGCCACGAAACTGCTGTACAGTAGGGTGAGTGACAGTATTCAGCTTCTCTATCTGACAAAAATTCATGGAATCAATGATGGTTAAATCTATTTAGAGTGTATAAGGCTCACTCTTGACACTACTGGTTCAATAACACATGATATATTCAAATATTTTCTGCAAAATACTTGCTCATGCGTGCAGTGAATAACCATATATTTTAAATGCCTCACAATTTTACAAGCTTTGCAAATATGCCCAACTACAGATGGTTCTGTTCCAACATATTTCTACCACTGTCAATTGTCATACATCTTAGAGGATCCTACTTCAGTTTATACTGAAATATTGCATTTCTGTTCTTTGAAAATATTCATTAAACAACAAAAAACCCAGCTTTATTGAGATTTAATCCACATATTATAAAATTCACCCATTTAAACTGTATAATTTCATTAAAATTATTCTTGCCTATAGTTGTTCCACAGAAGTTATATAGGCTAATTCTTTAGTCACTTCAAACTTGTCATTGACTCAAATAAACAGCAGAGTAGTATTGGTAGCAACTGTCAGCTCATCAAGATTCAAAGAAAACCACTCAAAGTCATTTGCCTTGTTTTTAAATTAACTATTGATACTGTTACCAGTGATTTCAACTCTCGGAGCAACTATTCTTTCCAAAGCAGTCTTAAGCAAGTTTTGCATGGTCTTGAACAAGTTTCTTTCCTCTGGATACATTTCTTTGGCTGCTGCAATCAAACATAATGTAATCAACTCATCCCTAAATGGCTTTCCTTGCTTGGCTTACAAATGAAGCACTCAGAAACTTGCTTTGGTTGCAGCCTCATTTTCAATATTTAATTTTAAGAAGACATTCCGCTAGGAAAAGATATTCCATTTTACATTTTCTGTTTTTTTCTATGGCTGCTTTCCTGTGACTTGGGAATATTGTGATATGTGCTTAGTGTAGTAATATTAACATGAACTATTATTTTAGGCTACCTATACTGTCATTGCACAGTACACACAATGCTTTGCCATCTATTTTGATAATAAAATAATCCCTGTTCCACACCCCAAAATAATTCATACTGTGACTTAAATGCATGACATTTAAAGTCCCCTTTTCTCTTCTTTTCTTCTTTTGACACAATGGGTATGCATTGGTAATTTAATAAAAAGAAAAGAAAATGTGCTAGGCACTGTGGCTTATGCCTGTAATTCCAGCACTTTCAGAGGCCAAGGCGGGCAGATTGCTTGAGGCCAGGGGTTCGAGACCAGCCTGGCCAACATGGTGAAACCCTGTCTCTACAAAAAATACAAAAATTAGCTGGGTGTGGTGGCAGGCACCTGTAATCCCAGCTACTTGGGAGGCTGAGGTAGGAGAATCACTTGAACCCAGGAGGCAGAGGTTGCAGCGAGTCAAGATCGTGTCACTACACTCCAGCCTCAGTGACAGAGTGAGACTCTGTCTTAAAAAAGAAAAAAAAAGAAAGAAAGATAGAGAATGTCACAGTATGACCATATGCATGGCATTTGAAATATTATTGAGCCATAGCTGCATCATGGGATGTGTGGTGTTCTGTTTCAGGTGCAGTGATGAGAGCATCACATACAATCTCTGTCATGACTACTATACTCTGCTATTACAGCACAAATACAGCTACAGATTATATGCACACAAATGAGTGTGGCTGTGCTCCAATAAAATTTTGTGGACACTAAAATTTGGATCCTATATAATTTTCATATTTTACAAATTATTACTTTAAAATTTTATTTTAGTGATTTAAAATGCAAAAATCATTCTTAGCTTGTGGATCCTACAAAAATAGGCAGCTGACTGATTCTAACTCATGGCGTTATAGGTTGCCAACCCCTGATCTAGAGAGTTATCAGCTCAATGAGGATAGGTCCTCCCTCACCAACATAAGAGCTCATCATTGCCCAGCAGTGTCCCAAAGATTGACAGGGGAAATAGGCTCTCAATTTTAACCTCCTAGAATGACCACAAGGCTTGACATCCATTAGGATGTCAGAAACCACCATCTCTCAGAACTCTTTCCTGAGGCTAGGTTGAATATTATAAGACATCCATTGTCTCCTTTAACACAACTCTGAGAAGTCAGTTTTATGGGCACATTTTTACTGATTAAAAAATTCAGCAATAGAGAAGTTAAGTAACAAAGGGATATGTGTCAGATCTGGGATTCCCAGGTTTCAAAGCCACGCTGTACTCACCAGGCCACACTATTACTATTTAATCTAGACACTTAATCTACGCCTGCCCCTCATCTCTGCCCATGTTCTCCAACCAGGCCTTCTTCTAGAATCACCAATGACATCTGCCTGTATCCTGCCTAATCAGTCAACATAGCTGTGCTTGCGGGCCTGCCCTCTTCCATACACTTCTGTAGCTTACGTGCTTTTATGACACACACTTTCAATGACTACGTGTATCGCAGAAAGGATAATAAACTGGACTTTTATTCCAATCCTTCTATAAACCAGCTATGTAACCCGCAAAATACTTTGCCCTCTCTGATCTTTAGTTTTCTTTTCTGTAAAGGAGGACTGGGGAGTTGAGCGATATCAACATTTCCTGAGCTCATTTCTAATTTTAGCCTTCCATGAGTCAATTGATTCCCTGTTTTATTACCCACATATTGCAACGTCACACTATTAGTAACTTACAGAAAGCTATTACTGCTGATAGACTAGAGTAGCATAGACCCTGAACCTTGTTTCAGGTATATGACACAATTGTCTATTAATAAACATGCCACCCCTGAAATGTCAACTGGTTGGCACATTCACAAGGGTATTTAAGGATAAATTAACTGTGTTTCCTGTTGGGCGTCAAAAAAAAAAAAAAAAGAATAAATTAGTCAGAGGCCAACTTGATCTTTGATCTTTAGCCAAATGCATGAACTAAAGAGGGTAGAGAATGGGGCATTATGGAATGGGGAGGGACTGAAATGAAAGCCAATTTTACAAGTACTTATTAAGCACCTACCATGTGTTAACAGCGGGGAGCAGGGGTTGATACCAAAACAAATAGATAAGTAAGACTGAGGTCTTTGTTCTTGAGGAGTCCACAGTCTAGTGGGTGATGACCAAGAAGCTAATAATAGAAATTTAAGAATAATACACATTTATGAATGAATAGCATTGATGTCAGTGAGTCTTTTGACCTATCTGCCACTGTAGAGAAGTAGGAGGAGAAAATTTGCTTTATTGTGATGCCTATTAACAAGGGGACAGAGAGAGGCTCAGTGAACATTCATGGCCTCAAAGTTCATTACCACTGAAGGTTACTCTGACTTAATTCTTTGGACACAAGCACAGTGTTGGGGGGCAAGAGGGTGAGTAGGATGTGCTCCTCTCATTACAGTGTGCTTCTCAACTTGTTTCACAGTTTAGGAGGTTGTTGGGAATATGCTAAAAAAAAAAAAAAAGAAACACGTTATTATGTGAAATCAGCTACATAAATGGTGAAACCCAAGTCACAGTTCAGTTGATTGATTCACAGTGTGAACTACAAAATGTATTACCTTTAACAAATAGGTACATTATACATGTAATTTAATACATATGATTGTATTAGTAAATGCTGTATTTAGTCAATATTGACTCGTTCAATTCTCATAACTCCAACAGGTAGATTCTATTATTGTTAACATTTGAAGAAACTAAGGCACAAAGTGATGCAAAATAATGTGCCCAGGGCCACGGAGCTAGTAAGTGGGGGAGGTGCACCCAGGAAGCCTGCATGAATGGCCTGTGATTTGGCACCGTAAGTCAGAGGCACCTGCCTAGGACTTGTACTTAGAAGAGAGAAAGGGGCCGGATGCGGTGGCTCACGCCTGTAATCCCAGCACTTCAGGAGGATGAGGCAGGCAGATCACCTGAGGTCAGGAGTTTGAGACCAGCCTGGCCAACATAGTGAAACCCCATCTCTACTAAAAATACAAAAATTATCTGAGCATGGTGGTTCATGCCTATAATCCCAGCTACTCAGGTGGCTGAGGCAGGAGAATCACTTGAACTTGGGGGGCAGAGGTTGCAGTGAGCCAAGATCATGCCACTGCACTCCAGCCTGGGTGACAGTGAGCCTCTGTCTCAAAAAAAAAAAAAAAGAAGAAGAGAGAAAGGAAGCAGACACAGAGTCCTTTTTTTTTTTTTGCCAGGGTCAGTGGTGGGTGCTGTGTGGTCCATGCCCTTTGGTGGTGGCAGTGGGGCTGTCTTCACTAGAGCCCTCCTGCGGAGTGACTTGACCCCTGTTCCTGTCTGCAGATCTTCCAAGACCCTCTGGCAATTCTGTGAGTCATCTGATATCCTTTAAATCAAACAGATTGGATGCTTACGTCTGCAACGAAGAACCCAACTAATACAGGGGGGTATGATAGTTAGAATTTAAAGCTCTTATTTGCCTCCTCAAGAAAGCCATAATAATAGCCCTCAGCATCTATTGAGTGCCTACAATATGCCAGGAACTGTGCTAGGATATATATAGATATACACCAAAAATAAGCAGAAGAACATCGTATTCTTCTTTCCATACCTCCTGTTGTGTTGCCTATATTATTTTTACTCTATCAGGGTTTTATAACATATTCTATTTCCAAATCTTAATGCATTCAGTTTTTAGCATTAATTCTACATCTAAACACATCCAATACTTATCCCTCATAGCTTTTTCATTCCCAAATTTTGCGTTTTGATTCCTCTCTTAGTTGGCAGATGTCCCCATGGAGTGCTTTTCCTTGCATGCCAGGTTCCCTCAAATCATTTCTATTGGACGAAATCTGCCTATTGCTTTCATGATTAAATTAATAACCTTATAGATGTTGACTCATTGTCTTCTGGCTTTGCATGCTGCTGTGAAGAAGTCTGATTCTGCCCTTTCAAAGGGCAGAGTTTTTTGAGACAGAGTTTTGCTGTTGTTGCCCAGGCTGGAATGCAGTAGCATGATTTTGGCTCACTGCAACCTCCGTCTCCCAGATTCAAGTGATTCTCCTGCCTCAGCCTAACGAGTAGCTGCAATTACAGGCGCCTGCCACTATACCTGGCTAACTTTTTGTATTTTTGCAGAGACAGGGTTTCACCGTGTTGGCCAGGCTGGTATCGAACTCCTGAACTCAGGTGATCCACCTGCCTCAGCCTCCCAAAGTGCTGGGATTACAGGTGTGAGCTACCGTGCCCGGCCAGGACTTCCTTTTAATGCCTGGTTTTAAACTGTTCTGGTTTTAAAAGTAGCCAACAAAAGCAACAACTAAGATCTGAGAATCCCATGGCCTTGCCAAGGTCCTATCCTAGTAAATAGCTCATTTGAGCCCAGGATTTGCATCTAGATCTGTCTGTGAAGCCTGCTTTCTTCTATCCCACCATATGAGGATGTTTCTGTCCTGCTGGGGAAAATACAACCAGGGATATTAGGAAGCTTTGGATAAAGTCATTCAGCCTCACTGGGCCTGAAAATCCTCTTTTGTAACATGGCAGACCTGGACCACATTAGTGGCTCATAGATTTAAAGGCTTAGAAAAATTAGTGACATGTCAAAAAAAAAAAAAACTGATTGTGGAGGGGACTGACATGGAGCTGCTGACTAAGTGTAGGTACAGAAAACTACCATCTTCTATCACCATTATAAGGAACATTTTTATTACCAAAAAAGTAGAAAGGATATTATCTCATATCAATGAGGTAGCATTTAAATTGAGTAAATATTGCTTTTAAAAAATCTCCCTACTTATTTTATGCATTTGACCTCTGCCCAGTGATAACGTCTTCCTGAATCAGCATCTGTCTCTCTCTATGAGCAGGATTTTTAAAGCCTTGGCCCACATGACCTCTCTAAAACGTTGTCCAGGTCTCACATTCTGATACTTTGAGTAAAGGGAAAGCTGCTCCTATTTTGCAGGCTAAGATGGCTATAATCTGTCACTTGATCTTTACAAAGGAATTAGCCTCAGTGCAAGATATGAAGCAACCAGAAAGGAAATGAGGGACAAGGGACTTCACATTGGGAGTCGTGGGTACGGACAGTCAGGAAACTTGGACCTTGCTCCTGTTAACTTAATTATCACCAGGCTAAATATAGATTGAGTTCTACATGGATTATCAAATTATGACGTATTGTCAATACAGCTTTTGTCTTTTTTTTTTTTTCTTAAGACAGGTACTGACTCTGTTGCCCAGGCTAGAGCGCAGTGGCATGATCTTGGCTCACTGCACCGTCCGCCTCCTGGGCTCAAGCGATTCTCCCACCTCAGCCTCCTGAGTAGCTGGAACTACAGGCGCACACCACCATGCCTTACTAACTTTTGTATTTTTTGTAGAGACAAGGTTTTGCCATGTTGGCCAGGCCAGTCTCGAGCTCCTGGGCTCAAGCAATCCTCCCACCTGGGCCTCCCAAACTGCTGGGATTATAGGTGTGAGCTACCATGCCCAGCTGCTCTTATCTTATTGATGATAATAGTATCACAGTGATAATGCCTTACTTGTGCAACTGTGAAGTAAGCAGGAGGGAAGGGCAGAGGAATTAATATTTTAATTTTTTCTGTTATATAACAAGACAGCTACTTCAAGTGTGCCTGCCACAGAGCCTAATACACAGTTCCTCACACCTGCTTCCTTTCAGGCCTAGAGCCTTAGATGCACTCATCATTTAGACACAATTTAGAGACATCCTATCATTCAATCCCTCAGCATACATCTAAATTCTCTAGTTTTCATTGCTTCTATATTATACAGGAGGAAACGAATGCCGAGTGGTTAAGAAATTAATCAAGGTCTCACTGCAGTAGAGGGGAGTTTCAAATCTCGGTCCTTGTGGTTCAACAGCCCACTCACATCACAAAGCTTCACACAGCAGCTTTGGCAAATATTAGACATACAATAAGTGCTTCTGATTTAAATTTTTAAAAACAAATTAAAACAACTTGGTTGAAGAATGTTAATGATAATCATAAATGGAGCTGGGCATGGTGGCTCATGCCTATAATCTCAACACTTTGGGAGGCCAAGGCAGGAGGATCGCCCGAGGCCAAGAGTTCAAGACCAGCCTGGGCAATATGGCAAGATCTTATATCTATATATATTTTCTTAATTAGGTGGGTATGGTGGTGCATGCCTGTAGTCTAAGCTACTCAGGAGGCTGTGGTGGGATGGGAGAACTGCTTGAGCCCAGGAGTTTGAGGCTACAGCTAGCTATGATTGCACTACTGCACTTCATCCTGGGCAATATAATAAGACCCTGTCTCAAAAAAAAAAATCATCTGCCCCCCCCCAAAAAAAAAAGATAACATAAATGTCCCATGGCATTGAACTAGGAATCAAACAATCTGCATGAACTATAGTAACTAGGGTTACTTTTGGAGAGCTGTACTCATCAGCACTCCAGCTAAGTAATGCTGCAGTAACAAGTCAAGTGATGCCTAAGTCTCAGTACCTTAACATAACAACATTTCTCATACCAGTCCAACTCTGGTCAGCAAGCCACTATGTTCGTCTGAGGCAGTCAGTGTCCTAGGCCACCAACGGCTCCATCCCAGCACATAGTTCCATGATTGCTGAAGCTAGAGAAGTGAACATCACACACAGGCTCTTAAAGCATCTTCTCGGGGTCGGGCGCGGTGGATCACGCCTGTAATCCCAGCACTTTGGGAGGCCGAGGCAGGTGGATCACAAGGTCAGGAGTTCGAGACCAGCCTGGCCAATATGGTGAAACCTCGTCTCTACTAAAAAAAAAAACAAAAAAATTAGCTGGGCTTGGTGGCGCATGCCTGTAATCCCAGCTACTCAGGAAGCTGAGGCAGGAGAATTGCTTGAATCTAGAAGGCAGAGGTTGCAGTAAGCCAAGATCATGCCATTGCACTCCAGCCTGGGCGACAGAGATGCCGTCTCAAAAAAATAAAATAAAAATAAATAAAAAGCATCTACCCAGAAGTGACACATTTCACTCCCATCTACATTTCTTTGGTCAAAGTGATTCACGTGGCCACATTTCAAAGGGGTAGAAAAGTGCATCCTACCATGTGCCTGGAAGGAAGAAAGCTGGACATATTTGGTAAATAGCAGAAATCTCCTTCTCTACCTCCAGGCAATCAGTTCCTATAGTTTTATCTTTTCCAAAATGCAATGTAAATGGAAAAGCCTTTTGTGTCCTTTTTGTGTCCAGCTTTTTTCACTTAGCACACTGCTTTGAGACTTTTTGTGTCCAGCTTTTTTCACTTAGCACAATACTTTGAGATTCATCTATGTCGTTGCCTTTTGTAGTACTTTGTTCCTTTAAATTGCTGAGTGAGATTCTGTTGCACACTTCCACAATTCCCCAGGGAAAGGACTTTCTAGTGTGTTTTAAAAGTCTTTCCTCCACAAATGTTTGCCTGGGCTTTGCTACAAGAGATCTTTGCTAAGTGCTCCTGTTCAGTGATATGTCATAGCTATATATTTTTCCACCATCAGCCAGTCATCGGCCTGCAGCTACTAGAGGAGCTAGAACTCCAGAATCTTTAGTTGTCATGATTTATTTGTTTTGTTGGCTGATCAGTCTGCCCACTCACTCGTTCTTCATTTTAGTGAATGCCAACTGAGTGCCAGGCACTGAGCAGATAGTATTTAATAAGGATAGGATTGGTTCCTATCCCCACAGGATTTATGATTTTGAGCTCATTAATCCCTTCATGACATAGGAAACAGGTTGGAGAAGGAGTAAAGGGGAGATGATGAGAACACTTTGACTACAAGTCCAAGGTCTTTAGGGGCAGTTACTAGCATATCAGTATGGAGAGGACATTCAATTCTGCAACTGTCTTTCCTCTACTTTGTTGTTGTTATTGTTTTGTTGGCGGTGGTGGTGTCTTACTCTGTCACCCAAGCTGGAGTACAGTGGCTTGATCCTAACTCACTGCAGCCTTGAACTCCTGGGCTCAAGTGATCCTCCAGCCTCAGACTCCTGAGTACTGAGACTACAGGCATGAGCCACCGTGGCTGGTCAATTAAAAAAAAAAAAAAATTGTAGAGACAGGGTCTTGCTTTGTTGTCCAGGCTGGTGTCTTGAACTCCGGGCTTCAAGCGATTCTCCCACTTCGGCTTCCCAAAGTGTCATCTTTTCTTCTTTTGGTAACAGGAGGGCCCTATTGAAGAGAACCAATGTGCTATTTCTTCATAGTTTTCAATTCCTAGGGCTGGATTGTGGTAGCCACTTGGCACAATGAGCAGGAACTACAGGTCAGAAAGATAAAAAGGTCCCAGGAGTAACGATATTTATGTTGATTTGTATTGAAATCATAGGAGACACTCATCGTGTTTTCCTATGAATTCTCCCCTTTAACCCTCATGGTAACTCTGTGAGGCAAAGATTATTATCCCCACTTTACTGATCAGGACACTGAGGGTCAAAGAACTGGGCAGCCTCTTAGGCCTGATGTCATGATCTGGGAAAACAGCCACAAAATGGCTGGAGAGTGTCTTGTACCAGTTGATGGTGCTGCAAGTATGCATGGGGTCAATACACATCAACATAAATACCTTTATGCCTGGCATCTTTTTATCTTTCTGACCTGAAATTCCTGCTCACTGTGCCACGTGGCTACCACAATCCAGCCCTAGGAACTGAAAGCTGCCACAGCCGTTCAATATCCAGTATGGGAGAGGACTCTGACCTGTGTGATCTACGCATTGTGCCCCTTACCTTTGACTTCCCAAGCAACCGGAAAATGGCTCATTGCGCATTGCTGAGGTTTAGCCCAACAGTCTAAAACCACTTTTTGGCTCTTTATTTGCTGGCAATCAAAGCCTGAGGTGGAGGTTCTGTGTTGCCAGGTCAGTGGCACAAGCAGGATAAGCACTCAGGCCAGCTTATCGTGCACAGCAGAAGTTCCTTCCATTTTGGGTTCACAACAATTACCAGGGTGCAGCATTATTCACAATAGCCAAAATATGGAAACAACATAAGTACCTATCAACTGATGAATGGATAAAGAAACTGTGGCGTATATTACCACATGTGGAATATTATTCAGTATTAAAAACAGAGATCCTGCCATTTGCAACAATGTGGGCAACAAGGAACCTGGAGGACATTATCAAGTGAAGTCAGCCAGGCTCAGAAAGACAAACACTGAATGATCTCACTTCCACGCGGAATCTAGAAACAAGGTGAACTCATAGACACAGAGAGTGGAACGGTGGGAGAGTACAGAAATGGGAAGAAATAGATCAAAGGGTACATACGTGCAGTTACGTAAGATGAATCAGCCTCGAGATCTAATGTATGGTCTGAGTACCACAGTTAGTAATACTGTGTTGTATACTGAAAATTTGCTAAGAGAATAGATTTCGGGTGCTCTTAACACACATACACACACACACACACACACACACGAGGATATAATAATTTGCTTGACTATAATAGCCATTTCACTGTGTATATTAAAACACCATGCTGTATACCTTAAATATATACAATTAAAAAAATAAAATACAAAAAAAAAAACTAGTATGAGAGGAGAGAAAGTCTGAAAATGATGTGATGTTTATAAGTCTGCCTAAGCTGAGCGGGAGCAAGAAAGGGGTCAGTCCTGGGTTCCTGCTCAGACCTCAGTTGGGATTGTGAGCTGTGGGGCTTGGAGAGCTGAGTGGGTGGGGCTGGCTCGGGAGAGGAGAGCGCTACTGGCCACCTCCATTCATCTGGAAAGCCGTAGCCCTGATCCAACCTGCCAAAAGGTCACCTTCATGCCCCAAACTGCCATTATTGGCCTCCCCCAGTGCCAAGGTTTTTGCCATAAAGCATATGAGAGGCTCATCATCCCCGACCTGCAAGGTATCCAAGGAAGCAATTCATTCACGAATGTGTATCTAGACAGGCAGCCACATCCCTCGGCCACCATGAGTGTAAGGTCCATGGCCCACTATCTTAAAGTTCTGCAGATTCTCCCCACCAGAGCACACAAAGGCTTACTTTCCCCTCTCTCCTCCAACCCATGAAGAGTTGGCATGGAAGGCATAGTGGGAGACATTGAGGAGGAAATTGTAAGTTTCTGAATTGGTCACTTATGCTCTCCAATTCACATAAATAAAAGCAGATGTGATATCTAAGTTTGGCTTTCTGCCATTTAGGTCTGTTTGTCCATCCCTCCCTCCCTCCATCCATCCATCCATCTATCCATCCATCACCAAAAGTGTACTTCCCCCGTGCTGGGCACTGAGAATATAGAAATGACTCAGCCTCCACATTTGCCATGTGGAAGTTCACTGTACAACTGTTCCATTGCTTAAGTGATGCCCTCCTGCAAAGTAACTGTTGCATTCTAGTCTGGTTTTCTTGTTTGTAAGAGGAAAACACACAATGAAAATGATATTAATTTTATTGCATCATTTTGCTGACTAGAACGCCAGACTTATAGTGGATATAAGTATAAAAATAACCAAATTCTTACAAATAATACTTTGCTGCTACAGTACTGAATAATTAGTGGAGGTTGCAATTATAATACAACTTTAAATAACATTCTCATAATAGGTTTAACACAATCGATCAGTGGCTAAGGTTTAAAGGTTTACAAAGAGAAATCCAGGACAACATGAAAACTCCAAAAGTTCATATTCCAGCTACATGCTTCATTTAACCATCAATCCACCAACACAAACATTAACAAAACTCAGAGCAACTCATGATGAAATAGTCATTCTCTTTTTAGGACAGGCCAAGGTTAATAAAGAAAGGTAAATGAGTCGGATTAGTTTCCCAGGCAGAACTGATTCCATCCCATCCCTGGCCTATCCCATCCTCCCTACCCAAAAAATCTGTAATGAAGTATGGTTAAGTGCAATTTAAAAATCAGAATATGCAAATTATTCAAAATGTCCTCTTTGAAAATGCCCAGGTGACAGACCCAGTCTCAGACCTGTCTCTTTTTAGACCTAAATGGTCCCCTTTGGTTTCACAGGGTCCAGATATGATGGAGTGTAACGCTACTGAGGATACTTTACTACAACAATTAATTGGCATTTAATACTTTCATGTTCCTACTATTTTAGCCACTTCTCTTCCTTGGAGATTTAAGAAAAAGAAAAAAGAAAACATACCCAAAGGCAAACTCTACAAAACCAGTATCTCTGTTTCCAAAAACACACATGAGAACCTCAGAATGACACTTTGTTAAGGGAGGAAATGAAATGTCCCTTCTCATCCACACAAAAGCTTTCAGATAGGAAAAAAAAGATGATACTAGGGGTAATTTCAAGTAAAATACAAAATATTGAAATACTGAACTTTGCGTTCTTCCTCTTTCCAAAGAAGTGCTGTAGTCTCAAAATTGGTGTATTTTAGAACTATGGGCCAAAACCCTAGTTTTGGGTGTGTTAGGCTAAACTTAGCCAAGGGCGACTGGACTGGACAGCTCCTCTTCTTCAGGCAGAGTTAAATCGGCTTACAGGACACCCGGGCACTTCACCAGGGGCCAACACAGTTTCACACAGGCATCAAAAAGCCACGCGAGGTGGGTGACCCAAAGGTGCCCGCTCTGGGAACTTTCACATCTGAATAGGTGTCATCCTTCAACGGCATATTCTTGGCTAGCCATCCAGCCTACGAGTCCAAAGATGCTGCCTTCTGCCTTGGGCCCACTTTAAGAGTTACCTCTTTAAGAACTCAATCATCACATCTTGAAGTTTTTGACCTCAGATGCCATCAGCCAGCTTGACTGAACCACCTATCAGCAATTTTGGCTCTAAATGACTTAGCTGCTTCTGAAAATATACTTCCCCTCAAAGGAGGAAGATGTGTCAGCGTTTAAGACATTCCACTGAATATGTTCCCAATTCTGAAAACAGTTCACAAAAATATGCTTCCAGTAGGTGGGAGCCATGGCCTTACCATGGGAACACGGCAAGCAGCTCTCAGATGGATGTGTATGTCTGACTGCGCTTGTCAGAAACCCAGGTCCTCGCCTTACACTTCCTATACCAAAGCCACGTGCCGGTGTGCTTCTTGCTGAGCACAAGCCAGCCACTATTTTCTTAATGACAAGTGTCTAAGAAAGATATGTAAAAGCCAATCTGAAAGCACATTTTCAAAAGGGTATTCAGCATTTTTTTTTCTTGAATTTCATATCATTAGTTTGGTTACTCCTTAAAAATAATATTAAGGTTCCTTAAAAGAAACTTATTTTAAAAGCCCTTTCTCCCTTGCCCTCTTTGATATTTAAGGTACACAGAATGGTGACGGGTGTGCCAGGACAGTGAGGCAGGGGCTACAGTGGGCAGAGCAGCTGGGGGAGTCAGGCAGACAAGGATTTCAGTCCTGCTTCTACAAGGCAAGCTATGTATCCTCTCTGAAGGTTTCTGTATCTGAGAAATGGGCACTTCCATGCCCACCTCTCGAGGATGCTGTGAGGAGCCTTGCCCAGAGCCTGGTCATGGTAGGAGCATGTCAGTTCATCTGTCTAAAGACACAGACTCCAGGGCCTTGGGCTGGCTCAAGGGGCAGAGGAAAAGACAATGCAATAAGACCCTCTGGAGCTTAAACCAAACCACTGATGCCAGGGAGCCAGCCAGCCACCCTTCCCTGCTGCAGTGTGTGATAGGACACACAGATGCCCTGCGCCCGGCTCTGCTCTACAGAGGTTTAAGCATCATTTGAGCAGTTACACATCACTTGCCCCGTCCTCTCACCTTCCCCCAGCTGTGGGGTATTGCTGCAGGATTGTGGCATCTGTGCACGTGAATCACACACCCCAGCTGCAGGGGCTGACATGGAGCAGTGTCTGGGCGGAGAGCCTTGGTGTGCCAAGTGTGCATCCAGGCCTCTTCTGCTACCGGGTGTTTCCCCTCGGCCTAGGCAGGACCCTTCTGCAGCTAGGAACCCCATGCAGGAGTGCAGCTGGCCCTCCCTTCCTCACAGGCTCACAGCCATGCTTTATTCATGTCCCCTTAGAGCCTCATGCTCTGGAGGTGCCTTCCCCACCCCCACACGCCTCCTGGAAACCGTGGAGACGGTGTGAACTCAACCTTGTGGGTGCCTCCTTTTTTTCTCAGTTAAAACAACAACAAAATAAATAATCCACTCCATACGGAAGAAACCCATGAAGAAGCAGCATTCTTGGAACTCACAGGACACTGTTTTCTGGATGTTGGGATTCTTCCCAAGAATGCTTTTGGGACAGAGCACTTCATTTTGTGGAGCTGAAGGTTTCTGGCTCCGATAGAGGAGACGATTTGTCAGCTGTGATGTCAGCTGAAGGCAGCAAGAGTGTGTGCCTGGGAATAGCCTCCCTGCATGGCTCTTCCCACAGCTGCGGGTCCTGGGGATGAGCAGGCATGCTGTGGAAGGAGCCAAGAAGCCAAGTCTGTGGGCTCAGGTGAGCTGCAGGAGCTCGGAGCTCTCCAGTTAGGTGCGAGGCTGTGAGCCACAAAGGGCCACTGGTTCTACAGAGAGAGAGAGAGGCAAGGCCCAAGATTTCAAAAAGGCGATACTTTGAAATTTTAGGTTAGCCTCCACTGATAAAAGCAGTTCTCCTTTGATTTATCTCATGGATGAGTGCAATTTAACTACTAAAATGCACCTCCCCTAACTAGGGCTCTTGCTACAGCAGGGTGATGGTGAGTGGTGGAGACCACGGGACACAGGAGTTCACGCTTAAAACCATCAGGGCCAAGGATTATGTAAGAATAAGGATTATATTTAGAGGACCTTGAAGAAACGACCACGCCCGGGGCAGAACTGTCCCAGTGGCTGCACCATTTCCAGAAATGTGTGTGCTGCGGCGCTCCCCGCCTCAGGGTGGAGACAATTCTTTTACCTCTGTATCCCTTCACTTCATCCACAACCACGATGCCCCAAAGCAGGCCAACAGACAGTTCCACAGGTGGCAATTAAAGACACCGAGTACTGGATGTCTCCCTGGCAGGACCCACGTCACAGGCATAATAAATAAGACGAGTGGAACTTCCTTCCCGAAGGTCAACCCTCACTTCCTCGACCAACCGGAAGTCTTCAGTTCTCCCACATTGACTGGAAGCAGAACCACATTTCTGGAGGGTGCGACACAGCCATATAAAGAGGTACAAATGACTGGGTGAGAAAAAAAATAGTTATTTCTTCAGCCGAATAAACAGCTTTGAGTGGTTGAAAGTTTACATGGGGTTTGTGGACGAGATTCTGGGTACAAAGTGCTGCAGTAGCAGGTGAGCAAACTCACATGTGGCTCCATCTCGGCTCCCTGTTCTTCCTCAGGAATCCACGCAGCTTCCCAAAGCACTGTTGATGCAGGAAATCTAACCTACCTATTCAGCCCGTCCCTCTAAACACATCCAGCTGCAGGGGCTCATCAAGCTACTTTCCCAGAGTGGTGAAACCTGCATTCAGTTTGACATTTCTCCTCCTTACGCAGCTGCCTCTGGCCTCCACGATGGTGGTCAGAGTCCCAGGCCCCAGGCTGGACCCTCATGGATGAAAAATGCCCCCCTGCCTGCAATCGGCCTGCAGAGCCTCCAGCTGAAACCAAATGTAATTTGTTTTGCCTTGATCCAGGCTTGTTTGAAAAAGTGAGATTTAACTGCAAAGAGATTAAAAAAAAATCTTAAATAAATGTGTCACCTTGACTTAAAAAAAACACATTGCAATTGTGTGCTGTGCCTCACACATTTCCTCATTGTGGGGGTTGGCTTGGAAACTGTAGCATAAGACAACCTAGAAACATATGAAAACACTGTCCGTTCAGCGGCGACATCTTCAGACTTTAGTGGTACGCTCATCCTCATCTGTTGTTTAGCACACAGGCGCTGGGCAGGAAAATAATTAACAAGCCAGTATTTTGCTGCAAATGAATCACCAAATTGCTGCCTATGGAAGTGTCTCAGGAAAGGAAGCCTTCTTTCTGGAACAGTCTTGAAACAGATCCAAAAGGAAACCTCCCATCCAATTTACTAAAGTGCAAATGAAGGGAAAACCAGGTCCCTGCACTGATGTCTAGTGGTCTGCCCTGGCTAATAGTCGCCCTGGTGCCAGTGCCATGGTGCAGTCACTCAGAGAGACTCTCTTGATACTGGCCCACATTCACGTTCACAGTAACAACAAAGGTGCCGAATGAGCAGCCTGTGGTTCCACATCCACCTGTCCCCTTCACTGTGGTCACGCCCCGCATGCCTGTCCCTCTTCCTGCTTGCCACTCAGCGTGGCTCCGACAAATCCTGAGCGCAGCCTCCTGGTGCGGTCCTCTGAGTCAGAGGTCCCAGGCGACTGGCTCAGAGCAACGAGTCCCTCTCTCTCCTGGACTTAAAAGTAGTCTCTTCTTCTGCTTTCATCACTGATGAAAGACGGGTTATACTGTCCGGGGAAAATGCAAGAATGCCGTGATCCTGGCAGTCCAGTGTAGGCCGGGTAGAGTCCATTTCGTTCAAGTTCTGGATTCCTTACACTTGTGGGCTGGTGGCCAAAGAGAAAAGAAGAAAAGTCAATTTATCTTTCTTGGGTTTAAATTACAGTGTTAAATCCCAGTGATTTTAGACCAATGTAGGAAAAGATCTGGGTTTATTCTGTATGATGTGGTTCTACTGATCATTTCTAATTTTTTTAAAGTGTCTTTCTCTCTGGAGCACAACCCGCTTTAAATCTTTCCTGTCCCTGCCACCATGCAGAAGGCGACTAATGCAACTGGAGGAAATGACCTTTGTAAAGTCCTACGACCACCTAGTTGCAGGTGGAGTTAGGACCCCAAACCAGGAGGCCAACAGCAATCCTCAAGTGACCAGTTTGATCTCAAAAAAAGGCTCTCTGGGAATAAGAGGGGCTACTTTGAGGAGGCCTTCATAGTAGCACCAAAGGTAAATTATTTCTTGGCAGAAATAAAATACTAGCTACTGTGTATCATAAATGAGTCACAGGAGAGCCCAGTGTGGGAATCACCTGGACGACACCTGAGCCCACTGTGTGGAACAGCTTGTCTACCCAGGTGACAGTTTCATGCCCTAAGCTTAGGCTCTGCCTCTACAGACTGCTCAGCCAGCTCTTTTCTTTTTTCTCTTCTCTTCTCTTCCCCTTTCTTTTCTTTTTCTTTCTTTTTTTACCTTTCCCTCTCTTTCTTTCTTTTCTTTTCTTTTTCTTTCTCTTTCTTTTTTTTAAGATGGATTCTCACTCTGTCGCCAGGCTGGAGTGCAGAGGCGCAATCTTGGCTCACTGCAACTTCTGCCTCCTGGGTTCGAGTGATTCTCCTGCCTCAGCCTCCCGAGTAGCTGGGCTACAGGCACACACTACCAAGCCCAGCTAATTTTTGCATTTTTAGTAGAGACGGGGTTTCACCGTGTTAGCCAGGATGGTCTCGATCTCTTGACCTCGTGATCCGCCCACCTCGGCCTCCCAAAGTGCTGGGATTACAGGCATGAGCCACTGTGCCCGGCCTTTTCTTTTTCTCTTTGAGACAGGGTCTTGCTCTGTTGCCCAGGCTGGAGTGCGATGGCACAAACACTGTTCACTGTAGCCTTGACCTCCTGGGTTTAAGTGATCCTCCTGCCTTAGCCTCCTGAGTAGCTGGGACTACAGGGGTCCACCACCATGCCTGGCTAATTTAAAAAAAAAAAAATCTGTAGAGACAGGGGCTCACCATGTTGCCCAGGCTGGTCTTGAACTCCTGGGGTCAAGCAATCCCCACACCTTGGCCTCCCAAAGTGATTACAGGGATTACAGGCATGAGCCACCGTGCCTGGCTAGCCTGCTATTTTTGGAATAAAAATGGGGTTCATTTACATTCTTGACTATATTTATTTAAGGCAACTCTTTAATACCATGGAAACATGCAGTGAAGTTGGTTCCTATGATGCCACAGGCCTGTTTGTTGCTGGTTATTGTAACGTGCTGGGGCTGAGGGGTCCTGAGCAAAGGATGTCAGCGTGGGGACACACTGGGGTAAAATACCTGCTCAGTTATGGCTTCAGTTAGTAAAGGAAAAGGACTTTCCTGATGAACACAGAAACAAAGCCCTATGCAGAAATATTAATGGGAATATTTTCGCTAGAGCTAAGTTTGTATCTCTTTATGTTTTTATCCTTATTTATAACTTTTTGTTCTTTCTTTAGGTTCAAAATTTTCAAAAAGAGTCCACGGAAATAAACAGCTCCTTAGCATGAACAAACTTGTCCCTCCCATCCAAAGTCTGAATCCTCGTGGTTAATTCCCACAGCAACCCAGAGGGATTACGGTTTCTGTAACAAGATTGTCTAACACCATTAAGTCCCCATGGGGCAAGGTTTCACATTTATTGCTATTCCTCAAACAGCTGCACGCGGCACGAGAAGTCACCTGATAACCATTTACTTTTCAGCTCAGATAAGCCTGTTAATGTTTGCTTTATGGTTGATACAGTGATATGAAATGAGCTGAACAGTTTACAGGAATATGACACAGGTTAAATTCAACGTGGGAGAGAAGCAGCAAGAGTTCAAGGTTGTCTCCTACCTTTCCAAATGATGCAGTCCAGGCTGGACATAGCAAATTATTAAAGCCCTACTGAGTATACAATATTCTAAACCTGAGAAGTGCTTGTTGAGGATGACATTGAATTGTTGTTCTCTTTATACCTTTTCCCCATCCCCTAGTTGGTTTTTTTGGTTGTTTATTTTATTATTATTATTATTATTATTATTATTATTATTTTGAGATAGGATCTCACTCTGTTGCCCAGGCTGGAGTGCAGTGGTGCAATCTCAGCTCACTGCAACCTCCACCTCCCCGACTCAAGCAATCCTCCCATCTTAGCTTCTCAAGTAGCTGGAACCACAGGCAAGCACCACCATGCCAGGCTTTTTGTAGAGATGAGCGTGGTTTCTGTAGAGACATGGTTTCACCACGTTGCCTAGACTGGTCTCAAACTCCTGGACTCACAAGATCCTCCCACCTTGGCCTCCCAAAGTGCAGGGATTACAAGTGTGAGCCACTGTACCCAGCCACCAATCCCCTAGTTTTAAATACTTAACCACACAAGGTAAGCATGGCAGACAGGAGATAAAAATGAAAGGGCCAAAGCCTAAATATCACCAAATTCTTGCTCTACCTTTCAGTTTCCATTCCTATAACTTAAAAGCAAGTTTAGTAACAAGAAGGTTACTGTTACAACCACATAAATATAATGTGCTTTATGGAAATATCCTTCATAGCAACACTGATAAGTACCATGCAAATAGACTGCAGGTAAACTGAATAGCAAATCAGAGGTACATGCCACTACTCTTTAACCCTTAACTAACTGTAATGCTTTTACTACAACAAAACAGAATTATTTTACTTCTCAGAGGAACCAGGGGCCCTGGGGTCATCCTGACACAGGAATACACACCGAGTAGTACACATCCGTCATCTGGAGGAGGTTTTTGGTACTTCCATTCTCATGCATTTCAATAGCTTCTCGGCCCCATTCCTGTGAGCGAGGATTTTTGGGGTATTCAGCATATGGGGACATTTGGAAATCTCCACTTTTGAAGATGAGTTTGCTTATGTCGTTTTTATTCTTTCTGTGGGATACAAAAATATTGTAAAGCTCAATTCTGTAAGGAAGTGATATCTGTGAAAGCACCAACTTTTTATAATGTAATTTCAACTGAAAGCTACCATTATATTTCTTTGTAGCTGCCCGCTGAGTATTATTAGTATTGTTTTATTTGGTATTTGCCTACAACAAGTAAATATGCAGTTAGGTGCAAAAAAAGATGCAAAAAGTCTTCCAATCCCAAAGGACCAGATTATCAGGGGTAGGGGGACAAAAACAGTGGCAACAGAGCAGATCTAGACTCTTCTACAGGACACAGATTACTGTGTCTTGGGGGTGGCCAGGAAAACAAGGGTCATAAATTCACAGAATGCTGGAGCCAGAGGGGCCCTTAGACTCATTCTAGTCCAGTGGATCCCGAGCTGCCCAAACATCAGAATTTACATGAAGAGTCTGGGTGTCCCCCAGATTGACTGAAGCAGGAGCTCTGGGGATAGGACACGGCAGCTCCAGCTCAGTAAAGAGACCTGACTTGTCCTCTTGGTCACCTTTTACTACTAGAAGGCTTGGAACTAGAATTCAAGCCTCCAACTCTCTGGGCAGTGCTCTTTCTACTACAAGAAGCAAATATTTCACAAGTCATAAAAACAGAACAGTTTGTTTATGAAAAAGTCCACCTATTTATATACCTGTACAATTCTCATTTCAGCAGGTTAGAGAAACGCTACTTGTGAGATTTCACTGATGGCAAATTGTTGGAATCTGTGTTCTTCACCTGTCTAACCGGCCCAGGACCAGAAGTTTTAAATTATATTTGTCACGGATAGGATAATCCGAAGTCTTTTCTTTCTACCTCACTTAATCTACAAATAAGTTTTCCAGGGAAGGCATAAAGTGACTCGGGGTCATAAAACCGAACGCCCAGCGTGTGGCTTAGGTGCTGGCTCTTTGTGGAAGTTGGGAACAGACCTGGCACAGACCTTGCTTCCTGGTGGGTGGGGTACCTGGGCTCAGACAAAGATATACTCATGCGCAACTATCTTCTCTTCTCAGGAGCCAGCAGGTACAGGCTCCTTCCCCAAATGGGTACACCATATAGTACAGAACACATAGCAGATATGAGGCTTCTGTCCCTTGAGTGCTCAGGTTATGTCCCTCTAGGTAACCATTCCTAGTCTCATCCCCTGAAGTTTATTTCCACTCATATGGTTTATCCTTGATGATTTGCTAGCAATTTGGAAAATGACAGGCAAAGGCTATACCATAAGGCCTGCATTCCTAGTTGGGTAGTTAGAGTACATTGCTCTCTGCTGCCTTTTTGGAGACAGAGGATATCTTAAAATGTCCTTTATGTCAGCGGTAGAAAAGATAACTAGCTATTTTGGGAGGTTCCCCTCATCTGTTACATCTAGATAATTCCTGCCATTATTATCATCTAAGTCAGAGGTAATAATTTTCCCCTATCTGAATAGATCATCATGGAGAAGGGGAATCAATTTCCTCCTCTCCCTTCCTTTTCCAATAGCAACCCAATCTCAATGGCTTCCAGGAAGCCCAAAGCATCCCACATTGCTGCTACAACCTCTCTACTGCAAAAATACTTCATCTTTCTTTGTCTGCTTCTCTTTCTCTCTGTATATAGCTTTACAGAGAAACCGTTCACATGTCATACAATTCACTCATTTAATGGTTTCTAGCATATTTAGACTTGTGCAACCATCATCACAATTTTAGAACAGTTTCATCACCCCAAGAAGAAACTCCATATCCCCTAGCCACCATCTTCCAATTCTCCCCTTTTTCCCACGACCCTGGCCCTAGACAACGATTAATCTACTTTCCAACTCTATTAGATTTGCCTATTTCAGATGAGTCATACAAATAGAATCACACAATAGGTGGTCTTTTGGGACTGGCTTGTTTCACTTAGCATATTTTCAAGGTTCACCCCTGTTATAGTATGTATCAGTACTTCATTCATGTTATGCTGGAATCATATTCCATTGTAGAAATACATCATATTTTGTTTATCTACTGACAAACATTGGTAGAGTTTTCACATTTTGGC
This sequence comes from Mandrillus leucophaeus, assembly GCF_000951045.1. NCBI lineage: Eukaryota > Metazoa > Chordata > Mammalia > Primates > Cercopithecidae > Mandrillus > Mandrillus leucophaeus. Next base: position 2,075,080 of record NW_012100654.1, on the reverse strand, counting down.
TATTGTAAATAATGTTGCTGTGAACATTCATGTAAAGTTTTTGTGTGAGTACACCTTTTCACTTCTCTTGATATACCTAAGAGTGGAAGTGCTGGGTCAAATGGTAACTCTGTCTTTAACTTTCAGACTTTTTCAAAGCAGCTGCACCATTTTACATTGCCACCAGCAGTGTACAGGGGTTCTAATTTTTCCACATCCTCACCAGTGCTTGTTATTTTGGGTTTTTTCTTTTCTTTTTTTTTTTTTTTTTGAGATGGAGTCTGGCTCTGTAGCCCAGGCTGGAGTGCAGTGGCATGATCTCAGCTCATGGCAACTTCTGCCTCCCGGGTTCAAGCAATTCTCCTGCCTCAGCCTCCCGAGTAGCTGGAATTACGGGTGCCCGCCACTACGCCCGGCTAATTTTTTATATTTTTAGTACAGACAGGGGTTTCACCATGTTGGCCAGGCTGGTCTCGGACTCCTAACCTGAAGTGATCCACCCGCCTCAACCTCCCAAAGTGCTGAGATTACAGGCTGAGCCACTGTGCCCAGCTGCTATTTTCTGGGGTTTTGTTTGTTTTTAATAGCCATCTTAGTGGGTGTGAAGTGGTGTCTCATGGTAGTTTCGATTTGCATTTCCTAGGTGACTAATGATGTTGACCATCCTTTTGTGTGTGCTATGATCAGGATATGGTTTGTCCCCACCCAGTCTCATGCTGAAATTTAATCCCCAGTGTGGAGGTGCTGGGGGATGGGGCCTACAGGGAGGTGTTTGGGCCATGAGGGCAGATCTCTCATGAAAGGACTAATGCCTTTCCTGGGACAGCTGGTTGTTCAAAAGAGCCTGATACCTCTCCCCTAGTCCCCTACCTCTTGCTTCCTTTCTCATCAGGTGGCTCCCTTCATCTTCCTTCAGGAGTGGAAGCAGCCTGGGGCCCTCACCAGATGCAGATGCCCAGTCTCAAACTTTCCAACCATCAGAATTGTGAGCCAAATAAACCTTTTTCTTGAGAAATTTCCCAGTGATATGGTTTGGCTGTGTCCCCACCCAAATCTCAGCTTGAATTCCCACGTGTTGCGGGAGGGACCTGGTGGGAGGTGGCTGAATCACGGGGGAGGGTCTTTCCCATGCTGTTCTCATGATAGTAAACGAGTCTCATGAGATCTGGTGGTTCTATAAGGGGGAGATCCCCTGCACAAGCTCTCTCTCTTTGCCTGCTGCATTTATGTAAGATGTATCTTGCTCCTCCTTGCCTTCCACCATGATTGTGAGGCTTCCCCAGCCATGAGGAACTGTAAGTCCATTAAACCTCTTTCTTTTGCAAATTGCCCAGTCTTGGGTATGTCTTTATCAGCCGTATGAAAATGGACTAATATATGCAGCCTCAGGCATTCCTTTACAGCAACACAAAATGGACTAAGACAACGTGCTTACTGGCCATCTGTATATCTTCTTTGAAGAAATGTCTATTCAAGTTTTTTGTCCATTTTTAAAATTAGGTTGTTGAGTTATAAGAGTTCCTTCTATATTCTAGATACAAGTCCCTTATTAGACATATAATTTGCAAGTATTTTCTCATGCAATCCATATTTGCAAGTATGGGTTGTCTTTTCACTTTCTTGATAGTGTTCTTCAGAGTATAAAAGTTTTTAATTCTGATGATGCCTAATTTATTTACTTTCTCATTTCCTGCTTGTGCTTTCAGCTATTCTTTTCTAATAAAGAAAATGAAGTTTCATTTACTACCCTTCTTTTTCCTCACAGGCACCAACTATCGTGAATTCCCTTTTTCCTTTTATTAAAATGGGTTAGTCACATTACGATTTAATATTGTGAACCATCTCAAGTATTCTGTAAGAGAATAGAATCTGACCCTTGTATAGCACAGGCAAAGGAACAGGACTGGAATCTGAACTCTCATCACTTACCTGCAACAGGTAACAATCAGTGCGATGCCTAGGATGAGCAGGAGCCCACCTCCGGCAGCTGCGATCACCACAGTGATAAGCTGATAGGCTAAACGTAAAACAAACAAAAAGGCAGATTGGCTGGAGGTAATGAAGGAATGAGTGAGTTCTCAAGAATGGTCTCCCCTGACTCTACAGTCGCCACCCTGCCTTGAGGGGTGCCCGTGCCTACAACTTCCTACTCTCTGGCAAGGGATCCTCAATGGCTATCTCCAAGCCTCTCCGTATTGAGAAAGGTTCTTTTTTTTTTTTTGGAGACAGAGTCTCACCCTGTCACCCAGGCTGGAGTGCAGTGGTGCGATCTCGGCTCACTGCAACCTCCGCCTCCCAGGTTCAAGCGATTCTCCTGCCTCAGCTTCCCGAGTAGCTGGGACTACAGGCGCCTGCCACCATACCTGGCGAATTTTTTTGTATTTTCAGTAGAGACGGGGATTCAGCGTGTTAGCCAGGATGGTCTCAATCTCCTGACCTCGTGATCCACCCGCCTCGGCCTCCCAGCGTGCTGGGATTACAGGCGTGAGCCACCGCGCCCGGCCAAAAAGCTCCCTTTTTTGGGCTGGGTGCAGTGGCTGACGCCTGTAATCCCAGCACGTTGGGAGGCCGAGGCAGGCGGATCACAAGGTCAGGAGATCCAGACTACGGTGAAATCCCGTCTCTACTAAAAATACAAAAACTACAGGCGCGGTGGCGGGCGCCTGTAGTCCCAGCTACTTGGGAGGCTGAGGCAGGAGACTGGAGTGAAACTGGGAGGCGGAGCTTGCAGTGAGCCGAGATCCCGCCACTGCACTCCAGCCTGGGCGATACAGTGAGACTCTGTCTCAAAAAAACAAAACTAAATAAAAAAGTAATGCAGATAACTCAGAATCTTTTCTTGGCCACTTCCCACTCTTTGGTGTTGTTTAATTTTTTGAGTTAATGGTAATAGTAGATATAAAAATTCTTTTTTTTTTTTTCCCTAGACGGAGTCTTGCTCTTGTTGCCCAGGCTGGAGTGCAACGGTGTGATCCCAGTTCACTGAACCTCCGCCTCCTGGGTTCAAGCGATTCTTCTGCCTCAGCCTCCCGAGTAGCTTGGATTACAGACACATCCACCATGCCCTGCTAATTTTTTTGTATTTTTAGTAGAGATGGGGTTTCACAATGTTGGCCAGGCTGATCTCGAACTCCTAACCTCAGAAGATCTGCCCGCCTTGGCTTCCCAAAGTGCTGGGATTACAGGCTTGAGCCACCATGCCTGGCCTAAAAATTCTTGATTCAGTTCTAGATTTTTACTTCATAAAATAAAAAGGAGGCAACCCTAGGTTAGACTCCCCAATTTTATAAGGAACATTACTGATCAGTTAAGTCCAGAGTCTGGGAATCACTGCATCAATCATGCTAGGGACTGAGTAGCTCCTCAATAAATACACATCAAATTTAATTACCAGAAATTAGCAGTGATTAAGCAAGTACATATCATATGTAGAAAGCAATATTAAAAGCTTTAGTTGCTTTTATATCTATGTATTTCTGGCAAAATCATATATTCAATAAATTCTATTAAATATTCCGGTTGATTTTTTGGTTGTGGAAATATAATGAAAATTGTGTTCTCTAGTTGTAGGATCCAGGATGAAACACCAGTAGCCGGATTCTCGATAGTAAATTAAGATTGGAGCCATGCTGTCTAGGGTCTCATGCTCTCTTGTCCTTGTAAACAAGGATCAGGTACAGGGCTGACACGCTCCTCCCCTCCTCACCAAGCTCCCAGAGCACTAGGTGCTGGTTGAGAGTGAAGACAGGCAGCAGGCAGACTGTGAGCAAATACAAGCCATGCAACAATTTACCTATCCTTTTATTTAAATAAATAGCATAGAAACCTGACTATTATGTAAAACCATCAGTATTAGGATACAAAAACTGTCAGTATTAAGATACACAGGAAACAAAGCCAAGCCACAGAATAAACACATTCTCTTCCTTACCTCCCAACACATATATTTGAAAGTTTCTTTTTTAACAAAAGTGAAGACAGAAAACAAACCTCTTGAATTTATCCACTTTTCTTCATCTCCCCCATCATGGCTCTGAGCTACCATCATCCCTTGTCTGGACAACTGTAGCTGCTTCCCAACACATCTACCTGTGCCCAGTCTTGTCCACTCACTACAGAAAGCAAATCTGATCTTGCCATTTCCCTGCTTTAAAAAACCCTCCGTGGCTCCCTTTTTTCCTAAAGACCAGAGTCTAGCTCCTGCTTATCCTTCCACACCAAGTTAAATTTTCTCATTTCCAACAAAAGAAGTAAGTATCCATTTTAGAAGTGACCCTTGCAAGTGGCTGCAGCTGTGGCAGGTTCCTGTTTGAAACAAGCAGTTTTGTCGAAAAAGAGACACAGATGGTGTAGAGCAGTGCTTCTCAAACTATCTGTGGTCAAGGACCAGTTTTTTGGTTTTTTTTATTTTTACAGAGTCTGGCTCCATCGCTCAGGCTGGAGTGCAATGGTGTGATCTTGGCTCACTGCAACCTCTTCCTCCCAAGTTCAAGGAATCCTCATGCCTCAACCTCCTGAGTAGCTGGGATTACAGGCAGGTGCCAGCATGCCCAGCTCATTTTTTGGTATTTTTAATAGAGACGAGGTTTCGCTATGTTGGCCAGGCTGGTCTTGAACTCTTGGCCTCCAGTGATCCGCTCACCTTGGCCTCCCACGGTGCTGGGATTACAGGTGTGAGCCACCACGCCTGGCCTGAGGACCAGTTTTTGCTTGCTTGTTTGTGCTTCTGGTTATCCTTTTTTTTTTTTTTTTGAGACAGGTCTCACTATGTTACCCACACTGGAGTGCAGTGGCACAATCACAGTTCACTGTAGCCTTCAATTCCTGGGCTCAAGCAATCCTTCTGTCTCAGTCTGCCAAGCAGCTGGGACCACGGACGCCTGCCAAGCAGCTGGGACCACAGGCGCAGCTAATTTTTGGGTTTTGTAGGGACAGGGTATCACTATGTTGTCCAGGCTGGTCTTGAACTCCTGGTCTCAAGTGGTCCTCTCACCCTGGCCTCCCAAAGTGCTGGGATTACAGGTGTGAGCCACTGCACCCAGCCTGATATTCTTTTTAAGTAAAGAAAATAAAGTCCCATGTGCTCCTCCCCTCATCTGTCCCCACAGGTACCAACTATCATAAATTTAACTTTCCCATTTTTTTTTAAAGGAGTTGACTGTGGGCTGGTATATTTGTAAAATATAATAAAACTCTTTTCCAAGGCTCCCATGCTTGGATGTCACAGTTATGTCAAGTTAATATAAACATTTCTAAGTGCTCACTCTCAACTTCTGTGTCATCTTGCCACAGTCCAGTAACACTTCCCACGGCAGACCACCAGTTGCGTAGCACTGGCATAGATGAGGGCTTCTCAAACTCCCGTCTGCATCTCAGTCACCCACAAGCCTTGTTAAAACCCAGATTCCTGGTCCCTGCTCCAAGGGATTTGGTTCAGTCGTACTGGGCAGGGGCTCAGAACCTGCACTTCTAGAGGCTTCTATGGGATGGTGCTGCTGCCAGCCAATGGACCAGACCGTGGGTAGCACTGGTTTTGATTACACAGGAGAGGAAAGAGCACTGGGCTGAAAGCCAGGAGACCACCCAGCACACAAGCAGAGAGAAAGAGCCTGGGAGGGAGCTCACCAAAATGTTTGCACAAGTTAGTACTGCCTCGGGTAATGGTGGAGAACTTGCTTTCTTCTTTGTGCTTTTCTGCATTTCCCAAATTTTATTTACATATTTACATACGTGCACACGCACACACACACACATACAGACACCCCTCCCTGAAATCTTGACATTGTGTATAGATACACACACATATTCTTTAAAGAGTTCATTTGAGGTTCTTTGGCAGCCATGTCACTGTAACCTTGTAATATCCCCCACAGATCTTAAAATCACTCTACAAATGATCTTTTGGGGTTAAGTACTGATTTTAGATTTATGATGATGTAGAAGTGCACGGATTTGAATAAGTGCCAGCTGAAGTGTTTCCTAGCTTCAGAGGTGCTCTGAATATTTATTTAGGTGAGACAGAGGCAGTGAATGTCATCTTAGGTTTGTCTGTCCTATCCTTTCTAGTGTGAAAAGATTTTCCAGAATGAAGAGCTTGGAATTCTTAGTCCTACTTTCTTCTTGACATTTGTTGACATTTCAGTCTTTCTCAAGCAATGCCTCCATGTTTCCCTGATTCTTCACAGCTTGACATTGTTGTCATCACTGTTAGCATCTTTCATCAAACCAACAGCACATTCTGGGCCTTAGCCTTTCCTCAGAGCCATATTTGTCTATGTTTATATGCTTATTTGGATGGGATCTACTGGACTATCTGCTTAGCCACCCCCCTTCTGAGAACTGTGCACCCCTTCCAACTGCAGCTGGGGGTGGGCACACTCCGACATGTAACACCATCCCCTGGACACAGCTGGCTGGTCTTGGAATAAACCCATCATCCAAACTGGATCCATTAGTTACTTCCCAGGAATGTGGGAAAGAGGGCCATCGCTTTCAAAATTGTGAGCTAGTGACCTCCCCACCCCTGACCAAGAGCTGCTTGGTGACCCTATTTTCCATCATGTTGTCTGGGAAGTAGAGCCTGTGTACAGACACACGGCAAACAGCGGAGATGAGACATGAGGATGCAGTCATGGCAACGTGTGCTCTCATAGGAAGCCCCTTGCTACCCTCAGCTGCTGAACTTCCTTCCCCTACTTCCTTGGTTCCTGCCACTCCTGATGCCAGGATCCTTCCAATAAACTCTCTTTGTCGCTTAGGCTAGCTAGGCTCACTTACTCCAGGAGAACCTTAGCCAACCTTCCTTTAAGATTCTTAAACACATTACAGAACTTTCTAGGTAGCCACATTAGTTTTTATCTTACAATGCATTCAGTTCTCTCCATATTTTCCTCACTGAGCTCACTCGTGATTTATAGTTAGAATTTTGCCTTTATTTTTTAATCTTTTTTTGAGACAGGGTCTTGCTCTGTCACCCAGGCTGCAGTGCAGTGGCATGATCACAGCTCACTGCAACCTCAACCTCCCCAGCTCAAGTGATCTTCCCACCTCAGTTTCCCGAGTGGCTGGGACACTAAGCGCATGCCACCATGCCTGGCTGAATTTTTTTTTTGGTCTCACTGTGTTGTCCAGGTTGGTCTCAAATTTCTGGGTTCAAGCAACCCTCCCTCCTCGGCCTCCTAAAGTGCTGGGATTACAGGTGTGAGCCACTGCACTCAGACAATTTTTGCCTTTAAAATCTTTCCATTCCTCGTCCATCTCTGTTCACAGCGTTCTTCTTTTCCCCTGCACCTTCTGAAATTCACCTTTTTCAAGTCTACAGGCAGGGTGTGAACATACCCAGTGCCCACCACTCTCCACTGTGACAGTGCCCCACACGATTCTGTCACTTTCTCCTGATGTTTTACACAACTCTATCCCTTCCACCTCACCAAACAGTCCTCGCTAGTAGGAGGGTTGGGTACAGAGCAGCAGTTCCTTCTCCCCAATCCCTGCCTTCCCCCGTTTGAAGTGAAGGGAGGCCAGTCAAGACCGAATAAAATGACTGCTTTTAGCTGAATGAGATTTCCAGTTGCCTTCTGGGTAATATTAATAGATTCTCCCTCCTTCCTCCTAAGCAGTTTAGTGCTGTCTTCCTGGATGTATGTTCTGAGTGACTCCCACCAACACGCAGCACTTCTACTGGTTTAAGTCTTTTATAACACAAGGCAACGACTGGGTGAACACAACTGAAGACACCTTCTACACCTGCCGTGAGACCATGGGTTGGGCTGGGGAGACAGTGCAGACTGACATTTAAGCGGAATGTCTGACTTCACGGGCAGAGGGCTGTCAGTGGGGAAGGCAGACTCTCACTCCCTGCTGGCTATGCTGGGAGGCTGTGGGGAAGAGTTCTCCTCTGAAGAGGTGCAGACCATTTGAACGAAAGGATGACCTACAAAAGAGACATGTGGCAAATACGACAGAGGGATGGAAAAAAAGTCTGTGGTCAGAAAAAAGTAATCTAGGAGAATTATGTGAGCTCTATAATCACAAAATGACAATAACCATGAAACAGAAAAATGGGGCCAGGCATGGTGGCTCACGCCTGTAATCCCAGCACTATGGAAGGCTGAGGCAGGTGGATCACCTCAGTTCAGGAGTTCGATACCAGCCTGGCCAACATGATAAAACCGTGTCTCTGCTAAAAATACAAAAAGTTAGCCAGGTGTGGTGGCGAGTGCCTGTAATTCCAGCTACTCGGGAGGCTGAGGCAGGAGAATCCCTTGAATCCCAGAGGCGGAGGTTGCAGTGAGCCACGATCATGCCATTGCACTCCAGCCTGGGCAACAAGAGTGAAACTCCATCTCAAAAAAAAAAAAAGACAGAAGAGAAAACCAAAAAATAAAACAAAAACAAACAAAAAACAGAAAAAAAATGGCTTAGATGACAAGAATATTTTAAAAAGAGACTTTTGAAAGGCAGTGAGAGAAATGGTTAAGCAAATTACAGTATGTCCATAGAGCAGAATTCCACAGGACTATCAAAAGTGACATTATAAAATCATGTAAGTGAAAACATTCCACAGTTTACTAGTTTTAAAAGCAGGTCACAGAACAGTATATTCAGTGAGATTCAATTTCTGTTAAAAAGACACACACATATATATCTCTGGAAAAATACGTAATACCAGTGTTTCTCAAACTTTAATATGCATATGAATCTGCCTATTAACTAAATTTATGGGCCTGGTGAAAATTCAGATTTGGATTCAGTGGGTCTGGAGTCGGGAGTCCGAAGCTGTGCATTTCCAGCAAGCTCCAAGGTGACATGGATCCTGCTGGCCTATGCCCCACACTTAGTAGTAAGGAAACGTGGTGAACATAGTGTTTAACGGGTGGTGAGATTGTTTACTTTACTCTCCTCTTCCCTTAACTTCTATTTTCTAATTAATTTGGGTTAAAATAGGGGAAATTAATGGGCATGTGCTGTACTGTTATTTTTTTAAAAAAGGAATTTATTTTAAAAACAGAAAAAAGGCTAAACAACCCAAAGTGTCATGAGAGCAATTATGAAACTGTGAGGAGGAACCAACGTAAGCTTCCAGCAACAGAGGAAATGCGCACGCCCTAAGAAAAGGGTGGAGGCAAGGGGAGAGAGAGACACGACTGATGACACATTCCTAAAAGAATTCTGGGGCCATCTGGCAAATGGTATATTTGCTGTTGGAATTGGTGGAATCTGGGATATAAACAGAGAGATATTTTACATGTTTAGAAAATTAAAAGGAGAGCAGTGATAAGAAAGGTGCAGACCTGCGCTGCCCAGGAGCGGGGCCCCTGCTCCAGCAGGACCTGCTCTTCCACAGGTGGTGAAGACTTGAGAGAAAGGCTTGGTCCTGCCCTTTCCAGTTATTTATTCATTTATTTATTTTTTGAGACAGAGTCTCACTTTATCGCCCAGGCTGGAGTGCAATGGTGCGATCTCAGCTCACTGTAGCCTCTGCCTCCCAGGTTCAAGTGATTCTCCTGCCTCAGCCTCCCGAGTAGCTGGGATTACAGGTACATGCCACCACTCCCAGCTAATTTTTTTTATTTTTAGTAGAGACGAGGTTTCACCATGTTGGCCAGTCTGGTCTCGAACTCCTGACCTCGAGCGACTCTCCTGCCTCAGCATCCCAAAGTGCTGGGATTACAGGCGTGAGCCACCGTGCCCGGCCCTTTCCAGTTTCTCTGTAAGGAGTAAGGACTGAACTCTGGGCACAACTAGAAAGCGAACAGAAACTTTTACAGGAGTAGGACATAGGTTATGCCTAATGCCCAAATCTACTGGAGTTGGATGATTGCAAGGAATGTAGGAGCAAGAAAACCTTAAGACTGTGTGCTTGGCTGGAAAAAGCCAGCCTCCCCAGCCTCGCTGGGCTTGGGTAGAGTACGTGCCCTAAGAAGTCTGCATAGAGAAGAAGCATTTCTTGCCTATGAAAAATCCAGCCTGAGTCACAGCCCCAGGAAGGCCCCTGCTGTCTTAGGTGGCAATAATGGGAGTAACGGTGGTGGGCGGTCAGAACGCTGATATTTGGCACAAAACATTGAATGCTGAGTCACAGACTCCCAAGATGCTATCACCATAGAGAGGGATGAATTCCCAACTCCTTAACCAACACCCAGGTCTGGGCCCAGACCTCAGAGAAAGAGGCAGGTGGCAAGTGCTACTTATTATCAGCCACTATAATATTAACTGCCTTGCAACACTGAAACTAATAGAGATATCAAAATGATAAAGTGATATTTACACGCCATCGCAGAATAACAACAGTTACCACACTAATGATAAGCTGCCAGTTCCAAAAGGTGGCCAGGAGCAAAACATCCAGACAGGCCTCTGCCCTCTGCTGGACACAGTGACAGTGACTTGGACTAATGGGAAGGAAAAGGAAGTCTGAGGCATCAGAGAGAAATCTTGGCTACTTCCAGAACCCCACAAACATAATGGGGAGGGCGTGACTTTTTCCTGACTTAAGAATTTACAGACTAGTCAATGACATAGGGAAATAGCATCCCCAAACATGTATAGTGCTTAATAATCTCCGAGAAAAATTACCAATGCCACTCAGAATAATGCCCTGCAGCTCACAGCCCTGTCCTGCAACCCTTCATAGACTCATGTTCCCTCGATGGATCACTCTTCCATTCGATGAGAAACATGAAGCATTTTCTAATAAAACTTATTTAGGGGTCAGGTGCGGTGGCTCACGCCTGTAATCCTAACACTTTGGGAGACCAACGTGGGAGGATTGCTTGAGCCTGAGAGATTGAGGCTACAGTGAACCATGATCAGGGAGGCCACTGCACTCCAGTCTGGGCAACAGAGAGAGACCTCATCCCTAAAAATAAAAATTAAAAACTAGGGAGCTGTCTGACCAACGCAGGGTTAAAGCAGTAGCTCATTCTATGAGAGGCCTGTCAGGGATGAGAGGCCCCAAGAGGACTGAGCAGGTCATATCTCTTACCTCCTGCTCCCTGGCTCACCCAAGGGGCACACGTGGAGAACAGGGTGGCCACACCTCCACACCTCTCACCTGTCTCACTGGATCTCTCTTTCTCTGCCATCAGGTGGATTGCATTCAGATGAGTTTCTTGCACACGTGATACAGGTCTGCTGCACCTTGAGCCTCCTTCCCTCACATTATTTTTAATCCATGCTGCATAAAATTGTCTCAGCCTCTGTTCCTAATATTATAATATCTTAGGATCAGGTCTGCAGGCTTGTGATGCAACCTCTACTCTTAGCCTTGAAGCATCTCTTCTGAAAGACTATATAAGTATACACACACACACACACACGTACACACACACACACACACACATATATATACCATGTAGTTCTAGTATTCCAGCATTTGAGAAACAAGTCTCAAACATCTTAAATTTCTGATTGTTCAGCCTCCTTTTTCCACACTGAAACGTTATAGATTTTCTTATCTATTTTTGTGCACAGGCTACTCCATTCTCTGATCAGTTTACGAGCTCTCTGTGACTCTGTTCTGGTTTCAAGTGAGAAATAAGATTCACACAAAAAAGTGAACACACACCACTCTGTAGACTAGGCAGCCCCTTTAAGGCACAGATAGCCTCCTAAATACGAAAGCATAACGACCCTGAGCCCAGCTGCGAAACTGACTTGCCTAAATACTGATCTTTAGAAAAGGACATGCACTGCCATCCATACTGTTTTACATAAGCCAAATCTCCAAAATACTCAAGCCTACCCTGTGAAGCATTGACACCTAGAAAGAATTCTGACTATTCTTTATTAAACAAAAAAGGCTAAACTATGATAACTTCCTTGCCTTATTAAACTGAGTGCACCAAATACCATTCAGCGGGTGATGACTGGGGTCCATCGGAGTGAAGGGCCGTGCTCACACGGTGCTATGGCCCCACAGTGTCCTCTGGGACTTCTAAAGAGTACAGGCTTGTTTACTACACCACTTAGGGTTGCAGGTTGCTACTTAAAAAACAAACATCGGCGGGGCACGGTGGCTCACACCTGTAATCCCAGCACTTTGGGAGGCCAAGGTGGGCAGATTACGAGGTCAAGAGATCGGGACCATCCTGGCCATCATGGTGAAACCCCGTCTCTAATAAAAATAGAAAAATTAGCTGGGCGTGGTGGTGTGTGCCTGTTTTCCCAGCTACTTGGGAGACTGAGGCAAGAAAATCGCTTGAACCCAGGAGGCGGAGGTTGCAGTGAGCCGAGATCACGCCACTGCACTTCAGCCTGGAGATAGAACAAGACTCCATCTCAAAAAAACAAACAAAAGAAAAACCAAATATCAATTCTGTGAGCTCCTCCCTCTCTACTCAATAAGACTATACATATAATTGCTTCTAGAAGTGCCTCCCTAGTCTTCTTCTGAGACTATCTTCTGTAACCTCTTGCTAGTTTGCAGTCAAAATAAATCAGATGACCAAAGTCCTCAGTAATCCTAAATGGATATGTAATTCTAAGTCTGTAGACTCTGGCCTGAGAGAAGCTCCACGCTGGGTGCACCAAGAGAGTTTTATGTCAGTTTTATATTCAGCATTGAATGTGTTTGATTTTATTTCATTATTTTTTATTTTTTAGTTATGCTCAAAGAAGGTCAATAATGAAACTTGCTAATAGAAAACCTTTACGAACAAAGAAAACACCACTGAAGAAATCAGATGTAAGGTATACCATTGGGGAATAGAAACAGGGGGCTTTTTTACACACATTCAATAAAATCGTGTCTACTTTCCTTCTAGTAAACTGAGAATACAGTCCCCTGGCACGTTTGTCTATAGGATGAGAGACAAAGCTGTCCTAAACGAAAATCTTCATTGTTAGTATTTCTGTTACATCCTATGATACGCTATATCCCCAAATTTAATTTTGCTGATAATTTCCATTTCTAATGTATCAATATAAGAAAATGTCAGTGCAAGCAATCTTAAATGAATCACAGTTGCTTTTCTCCAAGAACTGGATTAGGTGCAAAACACACCACGCTCACAGTCCCCACCAACACTCTTGGCTGCTTGGAGTTCCACCCTCTACTTCCACGTGGAGTAGAGAGGATTCCTAAGTGTGTCTCTAGCATGCCTGGGGGACTATGCTGGAAATCTCTAAGCTGCACCCCCACATTCTCCTCCGTACAGTCTGTTCTCAATGCAGCCCAAATTGCTTTCCTTGATCAAACTGCTTTCCTGCTCTAAGACTTTTGCCCTGCCTGACAGTTATTGGTTAGTCTACACTCTTCAGCCTGGTGATCCCAACGCCAACAGTTCAGACCCCATATACTCTGCCAGCCCAAATCCTCTACTTTCTGCCTTCCTATCTTCCTATCCTCCAACCACGCCCACTTACATACTGTCCCCAGAACACCAAGGATCCATGGCTGCCTCAAGACCTTTGTCTAAGTTGTTCCCTCTGCCTGGGATGTCCTCCCCTCATACCCGTCAGTTTAAATCTTTCCAACTGTTCCTCTAATTCCACTCCCTCCAAGAAGTACTGTTGACTGTCCTCCCATTCTTCTCTGGGCACAGTCCCTGCCTCCCCGTCCCACACCCCATGTCTAGTTATCACAGTAACACTCAGTACACAGCAGGGCTATTTAGGAGTAAGTGTTTCTCTTCCTGCCCAGACCTTGAGCCCCTAAACAGCACCAGTCAAATCTTTCTCTCTTTTTTTTTTTTTTGGTTGTTTTTTAGATGAAGTCTTCCTCTGCCGTCCAGGCTGAAGTGTCATGGTGTGATCTCAGCTCACTGCAACCTCTGCCTCAAAGGTTCAAGTGATTCTCTCACCTCAGCTTCCCAAGTAGCTAGGATTACAGGCACGTGCCATCACACCCAGCTAATTTTTTATTTTTACTAGAGATGGGGTTTCACCAGGTTGGCCAAAATGGTCTCTAACTCCTGGCCTTAAGTGATCCTCCTGCCTCCGTCTTCCAAAGTGCTGGGATTACAGGCGTGAGCCACCATGCCCAGCCTTTCTCTTTGTTGCCCCCATGCCATCGGCACAGAACCTAAGAAGACAGCGGGTGTGAACTGAGGGAAGTGGGAGGAGACTGACACGTGTGCACTAACAACAGGGCCAGGCCCCTGCCCACGCATAATGGTCCACTTTTGTACACTTACGGTTTCCGCAATTGAGACCACCAAGGCCAAATGGGCAACTGCAAGCCAAGAAAGAAAAAAGGGTAAGAATTAGTTTCAAATCTCAAAAGAAATAAGTGAGGCAATTTATCTAAATAACTTCTAGATAAGATTTGTAACAAAATGAGACTAAATGAACTTTGAGCCTACCTCATGCAGGTTTCATTTTCAAGCCTATATCCATCTTCACATGCTGAAAAAGAAAAGGAAAATGCATGAGTGTGTCCGTTTACCTCTCCCAAACTCCCAGTTAATTAAATGCCAGCCACCCTAAAGTCCACAAGATTATTCTAGTACCAGAAGCCTGCAAATTGGTTTGGAATGATCCTCACTTAAATACTGTTGCCAGCGTAACTTTTTTTTTTTTTTGAGACACAGTCTCACTCTGCCGCCCAGGCTGGAGTGCGGTGGTGCCATCTTGGCTCACCGCAACCTCCACCTCCTGGGTTCAACGGATTCTCCAGGCTCAGCCTCCCAAGTAGCTGGGATTACAGGCATGTGCCATCATGCCCAGCTAATTTTTGTATTTTTAGTAGAGATGGGGTTTCACCCTGTTGCTCAGGCTTGTCTTGAACTCCTGAGTTCAAAGTGATCTGCCCGCCTCTGCCTCCCAAAGTGCTGGGATTACAGGCGTGAGTCACTATGCCCGGCCTCAAATCTTAACCTCAAGAAACTTTTCTTAACCTCTTTGTGGCTCTCAATCTCCCAGCTATAAAAAGTATTTTATTGGAGGTGATTAAGTGAAATTAAGGCATTCAAATGGCTTAGTACAGGTCTGGTACACAGTAACCACTAAATCAATGTTTTGTAGTTGTAATTATTATTATTTTTTGAGATGGAGTCTTGTTTTGTCGCCCAGGCTGGAGTGCAGTGGCACTATCTTGGCTCACTGCAACCTCCACCTCCTGGGTTCAAGCGATTCTCCTGCTTCAGCCTCCCAAGCAGCTGGGAATACAGGGGCCCGCCATGAAGCCTGGCTAATTTTTGTATTTTTAGGAGAGATGAGGTTTCGCCCTGTTGGCCAGGCTGCTCAAACTCCTGACCTCAGATGATCCGCCCACCTCCACCTCCCAAAGTACTAGGATTAAAGGCGTGAGCCACCGTGTCAGGCATGTGGTTGTAATTATTATATGACCAATGCAATTCATTTAGAAGCTCTCTATAGCTGAAGAATGTCCCCTGGGGAACCTCCTTCCATCGCAAAAACATATGGCTCACCTTCTTAATGTAAATCAAACCTGTAACCTGATAACGGCCCTGCTGCCACCCTTCGATGAGAAGGGGGGAGCTTTGGGTGACATCTTCTGGGGCACAGTTCTGGTGTGTGCCCAGGTTTTCATAACAGAATGCTCACCCTGTAGTCTGTGTAGGGGATTTTGGACATATCTAGATGTGTGTTAATTGGCACCTTGCCCAAGAACTGAACTTTGAACCCTTGGGTGGTGCGGCTCCTGGAACACTACTTCACTGAAGCAGTTGTGGCTCGGCCATTTCCCTGGATCAGCAGTTCCTAAATTTCTGTGATCAGAGAACATTTTCAACACAACGATAAGATGACAGAACACCATGAGCTATAATGCATGCTTGAATGAAAGCAGACAATGAAAAATGGCCTCACAGACAAATTCTCTGCTGCAAGGAATGATAAAAATGTGATTCAGGGTTAATGTATGAGATCCATCGCATAAAAGATCCCGAATAAGAAAAGGTACAGAGTGGTAGAGCTGCAATACTTGATGGGATAGCAGACATGCTAATGGTGGGTTAGAGGGGCCAGCAGCATGCATGGCTGGGGGTGAGGAGGGACAGGGGGCTGGCGAGAGGGGCCCTGTGGGCTGGGTCCAGCATCCTTGTGCATGATAACTTTCCTCATGACGATGTGTTGAATGTTCTTCCTCCTCCTACTTTTTTTTTTTTTTTTTTTTTTTTTGAGACGGAGTCTCACTCTGTCGCCCAGGCTGGAGTGCAGTGGTGCGATCTCCGCTCACTGCAAGCTCTGCTGCCTCCCGAGTTCATGCCATTCTCCTGCCTCAGCCTCCCGAGAAGCTGGGACTACAGGCGCCCGCCACCACGCCCGGCTAATTTTTTTTTTGTATTTTTAGTAGAGACGGGGTTTCACTGTGTTTGCCAGGATGGTCTCGATCTCCTGACCTTGTGATCCGCCCACATCGGCCTCCCAAAGGGCTGGGATTACAGGTGTGAGCCACCGCGCCCGGCCCCTCCTCCTACTTTCTTAATGTTAGCAGTTGAACATCTCTGGCATCTGCTTTATTGTTACAGACTTTCTATTAACATATCACTAGAGGGTTGTGGAATACAGTTTCAAAAACAAAATCAACTGTAATGTGTCTCACGGAAGATATTAGAAAGCTGTGCACCTGGACTGCACTGTTTTGGCCCCACAGAATCACTTTTCCGAGCTACAATCTCTTGTATTAAAGGCCTTTTTGTTATAAGCAGCAGCCATGGAAAGTCCCTGTGGTATTTATTTGGGGATGTCATGGACTGCTTTGCTACAATATCACTCAGTAACCTCTTGATGAGGATGCCCCAGAGAAATTTCTCTTGGCCCCATTGTTTTAAAAGACAGGGATGCTCCTCAACAGCCGTTCTTTATTTTAGGGACCCTGACTCTTTTCAAAGTCATGTTTCTCTTTTTGCCTCAGTGTCCAGGAACCTCAGCAGCACTTAAGTGAGGGGCCTTCTTTTACCAAGCGTGCAGGACCCTGCTGTGTCTCATTCTGCATATTCACTTTCCTTCTGGCTTCAACAAAACAGTCTGTTAATTTCCCCTTCAACCTGATTTACCTTTTACATATTTTTCAATCTTCTTTTATCAAATCAATTTTCACTAGGTGCTTTCACTTTATGCCACGGGTAGAGCATAATTGCATCCCGTTTAGGGAAGGAGTAATGAGGCCCCATCTCCCAATCTTTGATACCTGAGTTCTCGGCTGGCCTCACTCAGGTGGGGTCTTCTCCAAGGGGGCAGCTGAGTGCTCCTGCCTCTCCTGTGTCCGGTGGCCCTCCTCCTGTGTGTGCCTCTGCCTCATGCTGCAGCAGGTCATGGGAGTGGGGAAAGCTGCCCTGGATGATCTGTGGATGGCTAAGGCTGCAGGGCAGCCACTGGGGATTGCTTGCTTCTTAGTGACTCCTCCCCACCCATCTCGGCACTGAGGCAGGGTGATGTCACACCAGTCTGTTCTATTTTGAACACTTCTTCCTGGAAATGTTTTTACATCCAATCTCCCCACCCAACATTAGATTTCATCTGCTGGGTGGAGGCGGTCCATTCCATGGCTGTCATCCAGCCAGATGTAAGGTCCATCTGTTGTCCTGCCACAAGCTGATGGGTTGGGCTGTTTCCATTTTGTTTCAGGAGTGACCTGGCTCCCTGATGTCATGATATTTCTCTATTTCAAATGGGCTCATTCCGTCATTCATTGGTGGTTGAGTGCTACTATGCTGTGGAGCTGTTCTGGGGAAACTTGTCAGTGAGGTGCTACTGTGCTCCTTAGGACCCAGCTTCTCATCTCACTCACCCTAGAGCAGCAGTCCCCACATTTTTGGCACCAGTGACCGGTTTCATGGAAAACAATTTTTCCATGGACCAGCAAGGTGGCGGTCTCGGGGAGATGGTCTAGGAATGAAGCTGTTCCACCTCAGATCATCAGGCATTAGATTCTCATAAGGACCACGTAACCTAGATCCCTCGCGTGTGCAGTTCACAATAGGGTCCATACTTCTACGAGAATCTAATGCTACCGCTGATGTGACAGGAGGTGGAGCTCAGCTGTGCAGCCCGGTTCCTAACTGCACCTCCTGCTATGCAGCCCGGTTCCTAATAGACCACAAACCAGTAGGGTTGGAGACTCCTGCCCCAGAGGTATTCTGACCCAGAGCACTGAAGATGAAATGAATGTGGCAACAGCTAGTACATATTCACAAACTGGGCTTCCCCTATTGCCATAAGGCACAAGTGAATTCAAGTCTTCTGGACTTAAAAATAGAAATAAGTAGATAGTGACATCTTTTTTTTTTTTTCTTTTTGAGATGGAGTCTCGCTCTGTCACCCAGGCTGGAGTGCAGTGGCGGGATCTCGGCTCACTGCAACCTCTGCCTCCTGGGTTGAAGCGATTCTTCTGCCTCAGACTCCTGAGAAGCTGGGACTACAGACGTGCACCACCACACCCAGCTAATTTTTGTATTTTTAGTAGAGACAGAGTTTCACCATATTGGCCAAGCTGGCCTTGAACTCCTGACCTCATGATCCTCCCACCTTGGCCTCCCAAAGTGCTGGGATTATAGGCATGATGAGCCACAGTGCCCAGCTGCCAGTGGCTTCTTAAAAACTCTTGTGTTCCCTTGTGGGAAATTGTATCTAGCCATGCCAATCTTTTCCTATCTTATTTGCTGCCTCATCCATTCATCTATTCAACAGACACTTGCTGAACCCTGCACTGTTCAGGACACGGTTCTGGCACCTAAGGCACTGGCAGTCTGATTAAAGAAAGAGACATGCAAACAGGTTGTGCGAATTCATTGCCAGGTGTGGTGGCTCACGCCTGTAATCCTAGCACTTTGGGAGGTTGAGGTGGGTGGATTGCTTGAGCCTAGGAGTTTGAGACCAGCCTCGGCAACATGGCAAAAGTCCATCTCTACAAAGAATACAAAAATTAGCTGGATATAGTGGCAAGGACCTGTAGTCCCACCTACTTGGGAGACTGAGGTGGGAGGATCACTTGAGCCCAGGAGGTCAAGGTGGCAGTGAGACCTGATTGTACCACTGCACTCCAGCCTGAGTGACAGAGCAAGGCTTTGTCTCTAAAAAGAAAAAAAAAAAAAAGAATTAATCATGATGCCTGCATGATGGAAGGAAGCTAAGAAACCTATGAGAGGGATTGAGAGGGGTATCTACTTTGATTTTATAGGTAGCTTTGAAAGTCTGGTAAAGACATTTTCTGTGAGACACCAAACACATTGTGTGTGTGTGTGTGTGTGTGCGCGCGCGCGTGCACACACAGCAGAGAACATAGAGACTTGCTAATGTATAGCTTGAACTGCAGTGATTTAGAGAACACACACTCCTCTATCCTCTACTTATACACAGGATTGAGCCTTGATTTGAGGTGTCAGTGCTCCAGCACTGATGGCCAGAAGATGTCACTGCTAACCCATCAGAATCCAGCCTAAAGGGCTGTGGCCCAAGCAGCTCTGGGATCCACTCATCAGAGGCCTGATGGTGCAAATACTGCCAAGAAAGGGCTTCACCGGGTCTCAGCAACAAGCCCAAAGGCAAACTAAGGTTTCCTTATGCTGCTTCTTGGGTCCTTACTTGGTCAACATAAGGTGGCTGGTGCCTGTGTCAGCACACTCGGTAAATCTTTAACAGCTATTGTTAATGCTAGCCTGTAAGTGAAACGATTATAAAATTGCTGACTTGGAAACAGAGGAAGTGGCGCAGGCCAGTCAGAAGCAAAGGTGACAGGGCCATTGTTGAGATACTCTTCACAGGGAACACCACAGCACCATGCCCATCCTCTGCCTACCTTGTATCATCCCCTGTCAGCAGCACAGCACCCCAACACACGTGGATGTTAGCCCAACCCCCTTCCCACGTGAAGATAGGCTCAGCTCCCCATTTCTTTTTTTTTTTTTTTGAGACGGATGTTGCCCAGGCTGCAGTGGTATAATGGCGTGATCTCGGCTCACTGCAACCTCCGCTCCACTGAGTCAAGAGATTATCCTGCCTCAGCCTCCCAAGTAGCTGGGATTACAGGCAAGTGCCATCACATCCAGCTAATTTTGTATTTTTTGTAGAGATGGGGTTTCTCCGTGTTGGTCAGGCTGGTCTTGAACTCCTGACCTCAGGTGATCCGCCCACCTCGGCCTCCCAAAGTGCTGAGATTACAGGCGTGAGTCACTGCTCCCGGTTCAACTCCCCATTTCTAAGAGGTGCAAGGAACCCTCTGCATTAAAGCAGATAAGATGGCATGAGGAAGCATCATCTCTTTGTAGCAATGTGGCAGTCTGGCATGGCATTGAGACATGCTGTGTGCTAGTCACACATCAGGACCTAGGCCCAACAGAGAGTTGGCCCTCCCCTTCAAAACCCATCACAGGTCTCACCTGGAGAGCTAATGATGAGCACTTGAGAACTCTGTATCCAAACCTAAAAAAGTCAGAGGGTCTGAAGCTCAGGATAAGAGTGCTGCCCTGAAATATATTTTTATCTGTGATGAACAAGTCCTCCAATGGGAAGTCCTGATAGAGAAAACTGGCATGTCACCTCGCCCTAGGATGTGATTTTTATTAGATTCCAGTAGCATCCATTGACATCTATCACCAACAAGGTGTTGACTGAGTAGGCAAACTGGCCATCCACGATGGCCTTTATATCATTAGTTTTTCTGGTGATTGCAAGTTGCAGCAGCCTTTTTATAAGTCAGGGTGCGTGGTGCTCTGGACCTGAATTAATTTTATTTTAAAGCAGTATTCTTGGACTACATTCTTTGAGCAGTTTTTCCCTCAAACTAAATGAATTTAAGCCTCATCTTAAAGGTTAGTAGCATTAGATTTCTGCTCTCAAACACTGCATGAGACCTTTAAAACCAGAACTCATTAATTCAACAACAACCTGGACCAAATACAAGAGCAGATGCTGACGGCTTACAAAGGGCCTCTATATCCACTGCTTTCCTTAACTCTTAGAATAAATATCCAATACAGGATCACCATACCCATTTCTCAGAAGAGGAAACTGAGGCTCAGAGAAACAAAGTAACTTGCCCAAGGGGATACACGATCAGTGAGGCAGAGTCAGGCTTTGACTCTGGCCTCAGCTGCCTCTGAAAGATATAAGCCTGACTCTATGCCTGTACTTCCACTTTAAAAGATTAGCAGACAATAGATAAAGCTTTGGGAATTAAAACAATAATTTTTCTAACTTCCTTTAAGTGGAAAAAAAAAGAAAAGGCACTGCTACCACAGGCATTCCATTCTCTCTTCCTTTGAATTTAATTGGCCAGACCAGCATGCACCAGTCAAAGATAATGCTATTATTCCAAGGAGATAATGTATTCAATCTTGCCACGAGCAAAATAACAAGAACCAGTTACCCTCAGTTTAGAATGGTCACGCCTAAGCAGAGAGAGAGAGCAAGAGAGAGAGAGAGCGAGAGAGAGAGCGAGAGAGAGAGAGACAGAGCACCAGGCAGAGTCCCAGGATGGGGCACAGAACCCTAGGCGAAGCTGTGGCTACCTCGGCAGGAGTGGTCCATCTTGTTGAACTGAAAGTATCCCGACTTGCACTGGCACAGGGCAACGCCATCCAGGTCAGTGCAGATGGAGGTGTCTTTGTCACATTCGGGACTCTTCCGCTTGCACAAGCTGCCCGCTGGAATGGAAAAACAAGACGGTGAAATAAAACAAAACCTCCTCCACTTCAAACCTTAAAACCTCCTCCACTTCAAACCTTAAAACCTCCTCCACTTCAAAGCTCGTGTGTCTGCATGAACTTTCTATTTCAAGAGGCTGAGAACAGTTTTCCAGAAAGTCTCCACAGAGCAACACTCCTCTCAGGAGTCCATCTGCACTGCCTTCTGCCACTCCTTCTCTGATCAGCTGCAGGCTGTGCACCAGCCTTCCCCATTGAAAACACCCTCACGGCAGGCCACGGACCAACTGAAAAACCAAATTGGAATCAACAGGGCCCTGTTCCCTCCTCTGGTGCTCACTGCAAATACAGCCCTTAATGACCCGGTATCTTCCAAAGGACTGCAGAGGAAGGATCAGCACAACCAGAAAATATGGCCAAGTTCTTAGGAAGCCGAGACTCAGGCTAAGAACAGGAGTGCAGGCCACACCTATCTCAAGTGGAAGTGCATCTCAGCTCTGCGTCTCTGCATGGCCTAAAAAGGGACCTAGCACCACTCCCTGTGGCAGGGTGGCTTGCTGTCCTGACAGCGTGCTGCCTACATCACCCTGCCCACTGGTGAGGAGGAGGGGTCTGAAAGACAATCTACTTGCCCCGGGCTGCAGTGTAATTCTGTTTATCAGGCAGTCTCCCCCACTCCACTGATGGGTTCCTGAGGCTTCTTCATCTCTGGGTCTTCAGTACCTTGCACAGGGATTGGTTGGTACACATGGCAGCCTGTCACTGACCAGGCAGAGAGAAACAGAGGCAGGCAGAGAAGGAGCCCATCTTTCAGGCTTGCTACCTCATTCACTTTAGGGCCTTATTCATTTTATGGATGACAAAGAATCATTTCATTATTATCAGAAAGCATTTCCTATGGGGCATATGGCCCTCTGTGAAGTTGTCTACAGCAGACACAATAAGGGTCCATAGGCCTACTGTGTATATGGGGTACACAGAGAATGGAACAAAAATAGGAAACCAACTGGATAGTGGATAGTACCTTATTTACACCCATGTGCAGGGCAAGGCAAGCTAGATACTTGCTGTTGTTATTGGGGGGCAAGCTCAAGTTCCGAATGGGAAGAAAGATGCAAGAGGAAGGGCCATGTATCTATTGTGCAGGGAGGAATGACTGCCAATTTTCCAGCCATGGTCTCCCATTTCCCACCCAAAGGAGGAAGCCAACCTATTCAGAAGCCAGGTACCCCTTTTAAAAGTGCAAAACTGCCCCTGCCCAGGCAGGTTTTGGTGACATGAGCTGCCACCCCACATGGGGTTCCTCACATCTGCCCCCTTTTGTGAGTCCTGAGAGCTCAGGGCCGGTGGACAGCCTGGTCACACGAGGTAAACTTAGGATACAACTCTAGTTCTCAAAGCTGAATTTCCTGCCTTTATCAGTGGAAGCTGGCGTGCTCAACCAGAACCACATTTGTGTGTGCGATAGAATTTCCTTTGTTTATTGTAAAAAGTTTGTATTTAAGGGAGAAAAATTAAAAATGGAAAATCTCACCAGGCAAACACTGCGAAGCTGGCACCAGGGAGGTAATGAACTTCCACAATCCCTCATCTCCACTCTTTGAAGGCTTTGCCAGTCCTCAAGCCTTAATATAAAGAAATTCCTCCAGGGCAGAAACCTGTCCAGGCTGACACTTGCCTTGTCCAGCGGCCAGCCAGAGTCGCCTGGCCTGATTAGATATTTTCTGGAAGCCAATGTCACGTCTTCCTTCCACCCTGCCCATTAATCCAGCCCGTTGGCAAAAAGGACACTCTGCTGCAGCAACTGTGCCCTGCACAGAAGCAGATCTATGCAAAAGCATGGGACACAGGGCCTGCCTCTGCAGTGGAGGAGTCGCTACCCTGCAAATTCTCAAAGAATATTCTACCATAAATCCATCCAATAGGACCACATAGAACCCCATTTTCATGTAAAGCCCGGCAATGTGATTTTGCTACATTCACAATTCCCATGGTCTTTCCTGGGCATAACATCCGCCAACACAGACAATGAGACTCTTAAGTAAATCTAAAGCTGAGATGTTCCATGGGGGATTTCCAAAGACTAAACCTCTGGAGACGACAAGAGCTGCACTTCTTTGAAAGGCAAGGAAGTGGATGTTTTATGAAGTGAAGACAGAAAACCCTCCTTTCCAACGGCAGTGTCCAGAGTAGCCCAGCACTGCCCATATGCTGGAAACACCCAGATGTCAGAAGCTGTCAAGGCCACCTCTCTAGCACTCAGAAAGGTTAGCATGAGACCAGGCTGGTCTTGGCAAAACCTGAAGAAGACCTGGGAGGAAAAACAGGGAAACAAGCCTGTCTTTCTCAGTTGATATGCATAGCTGTCTTTGTTCTCATGGGCTCTGAAAGGAGAAGTAAATAGGAACTTCAGCAAGGCAGCAAGGGTGAGAGGTACTTTCCCATAAACCATATACAAGCAGTTGGAAGAATGGGAGTCAGAGGGTGGGTAGGGCTGCCATGAGCAGGCTCTTTCAAATCCAAATGACTGGCATTTGAATTGTAAAGGCACGAATGCATTTATGGGGCACAAAAAGTAACCTGGTACAATATTGATCACATAGAATGTACTCCATAAATTTTAGTGAACTGAAAGGTGACTTTCCTACTGCAGTGGGGAGGACAACTTGGTACCCTTGAATCCGTGGCAAGAGAAACAAAAAAGTAAAACCACAGAGCCTCAAAGTTTCGAGCATGATATAATGGGGCATGACCATGATATAATGGGGCATGACCATGATATAATGGGGCATGACCTTTCTACCTCACTCCCCCATCAATAGTAACTTCAACTTCAGAGGTTTAGCTTTTTTTTTTTTTTCAAATTAATAACTAGCCTTAAATGGGCCAAGCTCCAGCTCTTATCCTAGAATGAAGGGCTAACAATCTGGCTCTCAAGCTCTGTAATATACAGGCCCACTCCAGAAAGCTCTCTTGACCAGCAGTTACGGAACCCAGGCCCACTGGGAATGTCAATGTCATGGATCTACCAGCAGACTGTTACAATCTGATATCTTCTACTCATGTCCAGCATCTGCATGCCAGATGGGAGGTTTAGACTAGATTCTCCATCCTTTGCCAGCCCTACTTGTGCAGTAAAATGAGCTAACTTTGATCATATAGCATGTGGCAACAGGGACAAGCCCCCTTTG
This sequence comes from Mandrillus leucophaeus, assembly GCF_000951045.1. Taxonomy (NCBI): domain Eukaryota; kingdom Metazoa; phylum Chordata; class Mammalia; order Primates; family Cercopithecidae; genus Mandrillus; species Mandrillus leucophaeus. Next base: position 2,050,359 of record NW_012100654.1, on the reverse strand, counting down.
CAAAGAAGTACTTTAGATTCCAGTTGAGTTTCCTGTCCTGGAGGTGAAACTTCCCCTCCAAGACCCAAACTTCCCTTTTGAACTTGTCTCCAATCCTTTCTTCATTTGCCTCACACCAGAGGCACTATAGAAGCTTTTGACAAAACAGACAAAGCAAGAATGAGAAAAGGAAAATAACTGTTTATGGCGCCACTGTGGGCATTCTGGCCTCCGTTCTTCTGGTCTCGTTTCTGTGCATTTATAATGTGCAAACAAACACAAACAATGGGTAATAATGCACATGGGTTTGTTTTGTGGTTTTTTTTTTAACCTAATAATGTATCATGATGAAGGTTTTGGTGGTGGTTGTTTATTTTGCTTTTTGAGGCAGGGTCTCACTCTGTGGCCCAGGCTGGGGTGCAGCGGTGCAATCATAGCCTCGAACTCCTGGGCTTAAGGGCACCTCAGCCTCCCATAGTGCTGGGATTACAGATGCGAGCCACTGCTTCTGGCCAGATGAAGGTTTTTTTGGATCATTGACAAGCATGTACATTCTATTTCCCCAAAGAGAGCTGGAACTTTTCAAGGGAAAAAGAGTGATTTCTGCTTTGTCACATCAGCTCCTATACCCCTCCCCCTCCCACATCAACACTGGATAAAAGAAATAGAAGGAGCTGCATGCCAAGGACCAGGTGTCTTCAAGGCTTGTGTACAGGACTCTGGGTGTGTGTGTGCATGTGTCTGTACATGCATGCACACATAAAGGAAGACGCATGTGCACAAAGGTCTTTGACTTAACACCCATGCCAAAAATAGGCTCTGTGAGGGCCTTTCCTTGGTCTGAGCCCTGGATGCCTTGCATTTCCATCTTAGGTCTTGCCTAACAATATGGGTAGGGTCCTCCCAGAGGGCTGCCCTCTTACCTCTGAAGATCCGCCTCTGAGATCCCAAGAGCTGGCAGACCTCGGCAGAGGACTTGCAGGAGTTGACACATTTCTGCATCCTATCAGCCAGGTCAAACAGCGTCACATTGGAGGCCAGGGAAAAGGTTGTTTGCAGTGAGATCACCACCGCGTTGGACTCCCTATAGGCAAAGTTTGTGGGTTTTTAATAGCCCTGAAATGACACGTAGGTCCCAAGGCTTTTGGAAATGAGTGTCATCACCATTCTCCAGTGACGGAACGGGAGAGCATGAAGGTCAGTGACCTTGTCCCTGGATCGCCCCATGGCTGGGTGAAAACAGCCCGGTTTTGTTGCTATCACCCACGTTAGAACAGCCTCCCCTTTCTACAGACTAGTTCACAAGCAAATGTAATCTGTTACTTACCTAGAGGCGTGAACTGTAGATCGGATGTAACTAGGTAACGCTGAAAAACACATATTTAACTGAAAGGAAGAACAAGTCTGTCGTTAACTGTGAGTTAGACAAAAGCCTTGGACCTAGAACCAGTTTCCTATTTTCAGGATAAAACAGGCATTTTCCAGCCATCAAGTTATCAGCAGGCGGCTTTGCACAGAAGTGGTGTCCTTTTTTTGTTCCCCTCTTAAATGCCTTTCTGTTGTTCCACGAGTACAAAGAGAAAGAGGCAGAGAGTAAATCAGTGGGGAAAATCTTGGCAGGAAATGATGTTCAGAATAGCACCCTTGGATGCAAAACATCTTCAAAGGAGCAGCTCTCTTCTAAGGCCCAGGGTTTCAAACAACTCAGAGGCAACTGTTTATTTGGACTTTGCATAGTGAACGAGCTGCATTGGAAAGGCTCCTTTTAGCTACCCTAGCTCTGACAGGCCCTACATAGACGCCTTATAATCTACAATGAGTTGACCTAACTCAAAGACAGGTCTTCTTCAAAAAGGCTCTCCGTGAGAAATTACATTACGTGGGTCAAGAGCCCTTTTGTTGAGAGCAAATTAAGAGCTACTCTCCCAATGTTTGCCTTGTGCCCTTGGAGACAGTAGAAAATCCCTCTACAGCATGAAATATCAGGCCTGCTTCCCTGCTGCCCTGCACAATAGGAGCTACCGAGACTCCCTTCCCAGAGTGGAGGGTCTCAGTACTGGGCCCAGTGCAGACCCACCTGTCTACATGCCACTCTACAGAAGATGGGGGCAAACATGGGGCATTATCAAACCCTTTCTGGCTTCCTATGACATCATTTTATAGCCTAATAGCAATGATTTATTACTGTTGTTTTATTATTAACCTGTTTTTCCAGGTTTGGTAAACAGAATAACATCTCGGGAAAGACCATGTGAGTGGCTTTCCCAGCCAATGATTCATTAATCTTCACTCGTTCTTGGGGACAGGTGCGTCACATCACCAGTAAATTATACATTGATACTGGGCAAAAAATAGCAAGTCAAATGAGTCACTGAGCACCATGTAATGTGAAGGACTGCACTTCTGCATAGGGTTCTAAACCCCTAAACTGTCTTAGCAGGAGATATCCACCTGCAGCACGACCAAGGGGCAGCTATGGCGAAGGGACAAGGCGTAGGATTAGTAGACATAAAATTCTGCTGTGTAGTAAAGAATTTAACCTTGGCCCCAGGGAAGTCAGGCCTTTGCTCTTAGATCCTGGGAGGCCATCTCTAAGCCCTCGGAATGTGCTGTCTAATAAAAACTTCTTTGTTTACCTGGGGGTGCTGGGCCATGCCAGAGTCCAACAATGTGATTTATGGTGGGGTTGGGTAACATGGTATCAGCTCAACCTCTAGAGGGGCTAGAGATTGAGGTCAGCCACATGACAAAGCCCCAGTCAAGGCTCTGGAGAGCTTCCGTGGTTGGCAGAACTCCCTGCATACTGGACACACTGTTGCCAGGAGGAGTTAACACTGTGCATGACTCCTCAGCGGGAGGACAGCTGGAAGCTCTGTGTTTGGAACTCTCCCGGACTCTCTGCCCTCTCTGCCCCGTGCATCTCTTTCCTTGGCTGATTTAAACCTGTTGACTTGCACTGTAATAAACTGTAGCTGCGAATATAATTGCTTTTAGTAAGCTCTGTGACTCCTCTAGTGAATATTGAAACTGAGGGTGATCTTGGGGATGCCTGAACTTGAAGTTGGTATCAGTAGTGAGGGTGGGTTAATGGACTGCTCCCCAACTTTGCACCTGCTGTGCATGGACTCAGGCAATGTCATTCACTTCCAGACCTCCCGGGTTTCTCTCTGTAGACGTGCTGGCAATGCCTGTCACAGGAGTGCGCCATCTGACATCATCCCTATCACGAAGGGAATGCTCAGGAGATAGAGAAATAGAACTGGATCCACATTTTACATAAATAAAGTCCAAAGTCCCATAGAAATGTATAATTCCTGGCTAATATACTAACTCTTATCCACAAAGAAGAAGTAACATTGAGATTGGAAATCAATTCATCTCTAAAGTCTTGTAACGGTAAATTTCAATTTTCTGAACCTAGGGTTTAAAAACTCACTGTATAGACGAGTCAAATCTCTGACTCAGATAGCAGTTGAGAAGCAAAGTTTATTATACGAGCTTCATTTTCCTCTCTTCTTTCTTCCTCTACATTTTCCTTTTTAGTTGTTGCTGTTTGGGGGGGTTTCTTTTGTTTTTCAGACACGGTGTCGCTCTGTCACCCAGGCTGGAGTGCAGTGGTTTGATCACAGCTCACCACAGCCTCAACCTCTGGGACTCACATGGTCCTCCCACCTCAGTCTCCTGAGTAGCTGGGACCACACGTGCATGCCACCAACCCTAGCTAATTTTTGTCTTTTTTGTAGAGACGGGGTCTTGCCATGCTGCCCAGGACGGCATTTTTCTTTTCTTTTCTTTTTTTAAATTTCTGATCAAAAGCAGGCAAAGAGGGAAAGAAGCAGAATCAAAGGCCCCTCAGTCATCTATACAGTGAGTTCTCAAACCCTAGGGCATCAGGATTAACTGTTGCACCTTTGGCATTCCTTTGAGGAAAGAGTATCATTCCCCCGAGCTCCAAAATACAAGGGGAAAGTCACACAGCCTGTCAACAGCAGATGGGACCGTAAGATTTTCTGGGTCCTTCTTCCTCACCAACAGCTCCTGCTGGTGCCTGTCATCTGCATGTCTGTGACTATGAGTTTGCACATGGGAAAGAAACACCAAGGTGCAGATAAAGACTGTGCATGAGGACACATCTGAAGAAACTCTTCTACTGGGCACCCACACCTCGCTTCCATTTCTGAAAGGCTTTTTATTTTACCGTGAAGTTTTCCTTCCAAATATAGCAAAAGTGAAGAGCCCAGGAGATAGAGCTGACCCCTAGGCAGTTCCCTCTTGGAATAAAATCTGTTCTAGGAAACAAAAGACTAGTAGAAAGATGCCATTCAGGACACTTACCGTTTTGGTGATCTCATTTTCAACTCCTTGTAGGTCTGAATGTTTTTCCACAGTAGTATTAAGAAAAGTTCTCTTTAATTTAAACTCCGTCACAAAGGTTCTAACTGAAAATGAGAACGTAACTTGTTAGATTACACAACAGAAGAACCTACACAAGGCTGTGTGTTTGTAAATCTCTGGGGTGTCTGGCTTTACTCTGCCTCACAGGACAATCTCTGAGCATTTCTTTCTCCTTATGGGTGGAGACCTGCTCTCCCTCTTCTAGGTTTTTCTCTAGCAAAGTGAGCATCTACTGGACAGTGCTAAAGGCTTAGACTGAGCAAACTTTTGAGAGAGAGAAACTCCAAAGAGCCTTTTGTGTATGTGCAAGGCTGCTAAGAGAAGGACCCTTTGCAATGTCCCTAGGATGGCCTCCCACATAATAGATGCCCAAGAAAGCTGCTACAAAGAAGAAAAACGAACAGGTCTAAACAATGTCATCCTAGGTGGAGGGAGGGAGATATGTTAGACACTAAAAATGCTCCTCAGGCCTCATCAGGCTTTCGACAGAGGAAAGCTCTTGCCCTCCGAGGTCTCCAACTGAGTCATGCCCTCCACTTCAAGGGGGTGCTTCAGGTTTCTCTTGTCCTTAGAGCCACCCCCATCCAAAACCCCATTCTGCTTGGTCAGAGGAAATTCCCATTTTATCATTGATAAAGGGGGCAACTTCCTAAGAAAGTTCACCCAGGCTCCCAAGGGCCACCACTGGCATTGGAGCATATGCGTGTCCATCTTCAAAGCTCTTCTTTCCCCTATAACCTCTGTGCCCTGAGGAATCTGATATCCTAAGGACACCCAAGGGGCTTGAGAGAAAGAAAGGTGCCAAGCATTTGTCTTGGGCCTATACTCCATGGGGCTGCCAACTGCATGATTAGAAGCCACATAATGAAAACAGCCCATATTCAAGACACTGTTGGGTTCGGAAATGAAAAAAAGCAGCCTCATTTTCAAGGCCCATTTCACTCAAAAAATAAAATTCCAGTTAACATCAATTTGTGCTGATTGGGCCAGAGGAGAATGGGACTTACAAATGGGCAGGCAACCAAAATTTAGTATGGCGTGTTTTATTGCTGGCTCTTATCTTCCTTGATATTAAATGCTTATCTTTCCCTCCAGATGGAAAAAAAAATAACTCAAGACACAGAAGTCCATGAAGCTGCTCTTTCCCCAAAAGCTTGCATGCTGAATTGAGAAAAAGACCCACAAATGAGCCAGGGAAAACATTTAACATCTTACGCTTACTGTCTAAAGCGCTTAATCCTTACTTAACATCTTTTTGCTTGTTCTACAGTTCAGTGAAGCCAGCTGCTTAGGACTCTTTCTGAGCAGCAGGGAGCTCTCTGAAAACATTCTTAGCCAAATGAAAGCATTTCAGCATGCTCTAATTTGCATGTTCCTCTGAGGTTTATGAACAATGAAGCTAAATGACTTGAAAAGGGAAAGATGATTGTGAATGCCATAGTGCTGTTCTCCTCCTGAGCCATGCTACCTGTGGGACCCTCTGCACACAGGCTTCCAGAACTATGGTCCCGCTTCTTCACTTTTCCATCTCACATGTCTAGGCTGATACCCAGACTCTCTGTATAGAAATTCATATTGCAAATGTCAGGTTCATAGGTCTATTCTGAGTCAGGACAGTAAATGTGGCCTCTGCTTTCTGTGTGAATATAAAGATATATCGGTTTCATTCCAAACCCTGCACTCACTCCAGGCAGGGTTTTTTGTTGTTGTTGTTGTTTTTAAAGACACTTATTACACCTTTATGCCTGCAGTTACAGCACCTGGCTTTAAGTAGAATTTTTACTTACAATTGAAATGTTGATTTCCATATGTTATCTAAATGATTTTTTTGGGAAAGAGCCATAATTATTACTTTGCACTCAGAGCAGTTTATTGTTTTCAATGCTTTCAATTCTGGTCCGAGAGTTTGAAGACTAAAGTTAAATGATACCTCCCATCTGGACAGCTCTTTACCATTTTCAAAGCTTGCTCAAATATATTACTTTATTTGATCTTCACAATAATCTTGAGTGGGAAGCAGGACCGATGGTAATCTGATTTTACAGATGAGGAAATTAGGGCTCAGGAGCCATATGCTATAGGTAGTGGCCCTTGAGCTGGAAGCAAATCATTTGAGTCCTGGGCAAATATACTTTCCCCACAATCCTTAAAAACAAAATCATTTCCAGCTTCTCTGTTCTTAAACTGAAAACTCCTGGCTATTTCTTAGGGTGTGGCTAAATAGTTTACTAAAACGCAAGTGCATTATTAGAATAAAAGAAATTCTTTTTATTTTTTTTATTTTTTATTTTTTGAGACTGAGTCTTGCTGTACGGCCCAGGCTGGAGTGCAGTGGTGCAATCTTGACTCATTACAACCTTCGCCTCCCGGGTTCAAGCAATTCTCATGCCTCAGCCTCCCAAGTAGCTAGGACTACTTGGGTGTGTAACACCATGCGTGGCTAATTTTTGTAATTTTAGTAGAGTCAGGGTTTGACCATGTTGACCAGGCTGGTCTTGAATTCCCGATCTCAAGGGTTCAGCCCGCCTCGGCCTCCCAAAGTGTTGGGATTACAGGCATCAGCCACTGCGCCAGGCCAGAATGAGAGAAATTCTTGATTTTGACTGATGTCTCTATTTCTAGATCCTTCTTTTTGAAATAATGTTTTGACTTGATCTTTGTATTTTAAACAAATTTCAAAATTCTACCATGATTTTGGTAGGGTACTTCTTAAAAATTCCCTTCAGCCCACAGCTAATAGCACTTTCAAAGGATACAGACATTTGCTCTCTCAAAAACACTGAGCGCTTTTTGTGTGTTAAGTGTCACACTGGGCAATTTAAGACAATTGAAAGATGAGTTATTTTATCTGCCAGTTTCCTTACTGAGCTTAGAAAGTCTGTATCTGGCCAGGCACAGTGGCTCACACCTGTAATCCCAGTACTTTGGGAGGTCAAGGCAGGCAGATCACTTGAGGTTAGGAGTTCGAGAGCATGGCCAATGTGGCGAAGCCCCTTCTATACTAAAACTACAAAAATCAGCCAGGCATGGTGGTGCACACTTGTAACCCCAGGTACGCGAGGCTGAGGCATGAAAATCGCTTGAACCTGGGAGGTAGAGGTTGCAGAGAGCTGAGATGGTGCCACTGCACTGCAGCCTGGGCAACAGAGTGAGACTCTGTCTCAAAAAAAAAAAAAAACTCTGTATCTTTCATTTCTAACTTCTTCAACAAGTTATGCATTAAACTTGATATTCTAACAAGGGTCACACCCTGCAAGCAAGAAAGCTCCTGAAATTAACACATTATGGTGTAATAGAAAGAGCTGTGGGCTGGAAACTAGGCTTCCCACCAACGCGTTCAGTAAGCTTGGCCACTCAGCACCTTGTGGGGGCCTTGGCTTTTGTTTGGTTTGTTTGTTTGCTTTTTAACTTGTAAAATGGAGATTATTTTCAAAATCAAACAGCTTCATGAATCTATCAAATTAGCGAACAAAATATGACAAATTGTGCAATACAATTAGGATAGCAGCTTTCTCAGAACGCATCTGCCTGTGAGCAAGAGCACGAAGGTCACTTTTAAAAACCGAAAGAATGTGTGAATGTGGTAGGACAATCAGAGTTTTACTCTCTCTTTTCTTTCTTTCTTTTTTCTTTTTTTACTATGTAGTCAGAATAATCCTTTTGATTTTTTTTTTTCCTAGCTCCAGGGTGGAGTGGTTAAGCAAATAATATTACACACAAATGATGGCATAATATGCATTCATTAAGATGTTTGTACAATGTTTTTAACAACATAGGAAAATGTTTAAGATATAAAGTTTATACAAATGTCCTATGATTTCAACTATGTAAAAATATACTGCACATCAAAACCATAACGCAAAGTAGGGTGCTTTATCTCCGGGTAGTAGAATAACGGACAATAGCTTCCACTTTTTTTCTATATTCCTTAAGTTTGTACCTTGGACAACTACTGATTTGATTAGGAAGAAAAATAACAAACGTTACCTTGTAAAATATATTATGGTACAGAATAAAGTCCGAAATAGACCAAGTCTCTTACCCAAATTGCATATCCCTTTTTCCAACTGGTACCCAACCGGGCATTTGCAGATAAAGGATCCCTGAGTATTGTTGCATGTGGCCGTGGATGGGCAGGGGTTCGACAGGCATTCATCCACATCTGTAGAGGAGAAAAAAGAAGACCATCTTGAATCTGTAGCAAACAGCAAAACCATAACCCAGTATAGCAAGTACTTAGTAAGGGCCAAATATGCTAGGTGTGGTGAGACCCCAAAGGATGTATATGAGAACACCCTTGCCCTCAGGGGGCTTGCCATCTATTGAGGGTGGAGGTGGCCATATAAATAACTGTAAATACAAGACAAGATTTGCATATACGGGGAAAACAGCAAATTTTAATGGAGGGGAGAATTAAAGACTGTTTCACATAACATCTGGACTACAACTGGAAGGACTTTAATCAATAGATTAGGGCGGCAGCAGGCGGATTCCAGGCTGAGGCATCAGCACAGTAAAGTCCAGGGGCAGGAATAGGGTCCAGCGTGGCAGAAGTGTCGGGAACAGACACAGATCAGGAAGTCTGTCAGTGCCACACTACAGTCCATGCCACACTACAGTTCCTGACATTCTCCTGCAGATCACAACCTACAAGTGTGCTAACTCTCGAGTAAGCAGGGTATTAACTAAAATAGTGTATTCGTCCACATTTTGGAGGAAAAAGGAGTTTACTGGGTAGCCTAATGTGCTACTATAGTGTAGACCACTGGGCATTACTTTTTCTCTTACCTACACTGCAATCATCCCCTTGCCAGGAAGGCGGGCACCTGCAGTGGTAGCCACGGCTGGTGTTGTCTGCGATGCATTCGCCATCATGAAGACAAGGGTTCGTGGCACAGCTGTTGACTGCAAACACATTCCAGGAGTAAAGCAGTTAACCACACAGGAAACGTAAAGGCGGCTCTAGGTAAATATTTAATTCTCCCAGCTAATATTTGATTCTTACTTATTTTTGTTTACTTGCCCTGAAAGGCAACATTACAAAACTAAAATGGGTTTCCCAGAGGTGCAGTGGGACTGCGTCCTGGTACTAGTTTGTGTTCAGATATAAATGTTAGACAATAGGATCTCTGAATGCAAGAACTAATTCTAATCAAATGCAGCTTACAGGTCACTCCATTCAGGATTGATGATTATATCGCTTTGGTGACACTTAGAAAATTACACTTGAATCAATGTCAACTGAAAGCACACATTAGGGGGGAAAAGGATCTCTGATCAACTCATCCCCCTGCAAGAAGATTTACTCTGTGTGCGTGTGTGCACACGTGCCCTGTCCTTTCTCTTGGGCTGGCATGGGGATGGTTTGCTTATGAGCTTCTAGTCCAGGTTGATTGTGGTTGACAGGTTGGAACTGTACTGCTCACTGAGCTTTCTGCTCCAGCCACTACAAAGCATCATCTCTTCTTTCCTTCTTCCCTAAGACGCCAGTTTCCATTTCACTCCTTCTCCAACAGCAGTTTTCCTTTCCCGTGTCTGGACAAGCCAAAAGTGTAATTTTGAACATGACATGAAAAGATGCATCATCCTACTTCCTTCTACTGTTCCTTAAATGACAAAGGATTATTGGGCTGACTTTACTTTCCTGGTACCAGCAACTTCAACATGGCTATAAAAACCACCCTAAGTGTGATATAAAGGAGCCCTGGCCGTGCAGTCACTGTGGGAAAAGGTTAGTTCACCATCTTTTCATTTACATGTCTCCCCACTCCCATTTATCAACTAGCCACACACTCTTTGGGAGACAAAGGAGCTTGGGCTTCCCTGGATCAAGAGAAACCCAGTGATACCAAGAAGCCCCCTGGTGACTGGGGAGCCCCTGACTCAAGAGACTCTGAGATCTAATCCAGAAGCAGATACCCAGTTGATCCCTGTCCAGCCAGGCCATCTAAGCTTCTTTACTTGAGTTTCTCCACCCTGCAATCCTGCTTCACTACCCTCCTCTGACCTCTGAGAAGTTAAAGGCATGCTTGAAAAGCTCTTACAACTACAGGACACTAAAAGCTGCAATTGTACCATCTACTGATGTGACACATGGCCAATGCATCCTTTCCTCTTTATTCAGGAAGCATTATGCAACACAGGGGTGAGAAAATTAGGCCTACCCATGACCTTCTTTTACACTTTAAGTGTTTAAACAGGAAGCATTTTAGGTCACAAAACAGAGGCTATTTCAAATGCCAGCCATTTCTACAAATTCACATGAACCCCGAGCCCCATGTAGCTCTCAGTGCTGGACTGGGCCTTGCAGTTAACATGTGCTTGCGTGACTGTGTTTTACCTGAGGCTGAAGAGGACAGTGTTGTTGGTGACTGTGTGCTGCTCTGAACAGCAAAGGTGGCAGATTTGGGAGCCAAGGCTTCAGCTGTGGAAACAACTGTGGTTTGGGGAGAAGGAGATGTTCCGAGGGAATGTGAAGCTGGGCTGTACTCTGCTGTAACGCCAAGTTTTGTGGTCAATTCTTTTGCTGATGTGGGTATACTGGTCAGAGGGATCAATCCAGTGGTAGCATCTACATTCACTTGGTTCCTTTCTGTGCTGATGCCACCTTCTGTTGAGATTTGAGGAACTAGAATTTCAGGATGGGTCAGCGAGAGCTGTTTTCCAGCTGTAGTCTGTATGGCTGTAAGACCAGTGACCAGAGATGCTGTGCTTGACAGGGTGCCAGGAGTGGTCCTAGGAGGATGAGAGGTCTTCAGAATGGTGGTGGTGAAAGCTGGAGACATTTGTGCTAAGTTGGCGCTTGTGGCTAGAAGGGTTTGCTCTGTGGAGGACTCTGTTAAGGATGGAGGCAAAGGAGAGCTCGTTGTTATAGCTTTGGTGGACTCTGTGGGCAGAGACACCAGGCTTGGTGACTTTGATTCTGTAATGACTTTCTCTTGGTGTGGGGTGCTCCGGTTCTTAAGGTCTGCAGTTTGACTACTATGGAGCATTGTCATAAATGATGTCATTGTTGATGTCTGAACTGAAGTCACAGGAGTCTCCGTTACCCTGGGCAGGACTAGGGTAGAAGATGACTGTGGTAAGGTTGTTTGTGAGACAGAAAGTGGGGCAGATGTAGATGTTGTTAAGGATACTGATAAAGGTGATGGTGAGGAAGACAATAGTGTGAATGCATCAGAGGTAGACTTTAGTAGATGCACAGAGGCCCCAGTTGATGGCAAAATTGATGAAAATAAATGGTGGGATTGTGACACAGAGGGCAGAGGCAAAGGAGGTCCTGCTGAAGAAGAAGAAGAGGAGGAGGAGGAGGAAGAGGAGGAGGGGGAAGAAGAGGAGGAGTCACTAACAAACTCAGCATCAGTGTCCAGAACAACCGAAGTGTTTGGCATATTAATGGTGGGTGTGTAGGATGGAAGGTTGGATGTATGCAGAACTGGTGACTCAGTAGAAGGCTGAGCATATTCCCCGTCATAGGATGAGATGTTACTTCTCTCAGTCTGAGTATGAGAAAAGGAGGAATAGTCTGAATGTGAAGAGTTTGAGATCTTAATATAAGAAGTTGAGCTCTCCACGATATCTGAGGATGAACTGTTATCTGTAATGGACAGTAATGCCCGTTCTCCTTTGGTGAAAGTAGATGACAGGTAGGTGTGGTCTGTGTGGTCACTGGAAGTCCTTTGTTCAGTAGCTGTGCCACTCACTTGACCGTAGCTAATCCCAGTGACTGTAAAGGGAAAAGCCAAAGTTAGGTCAAATAAAAGAACAACAAATCTCTGAAATATACACTATCAAACAGACTTTCAGTGTCCTGGAACTCAATGAATTCAAGTGGGTGAAACACTTGCTTTGGAGAGGTGGCTTTCAATGGTGAGCACTCTGAACAAAGACATTGTGGGCAGGCAGGAGTGGTCAGTGTCTCCTCTGAGCAGACTGACCTTCTGACAGAAGCAGTGGTAGTGGCAGTGGAAATGGTAACAAAAGAGAAGTGGGGACTAAGAGTCTAAAAATGGAGAGGAGTTCCAAATTCCCTCCACATGCCTTTTTCGATAAAAGCAAACTGCTATCTGAAAAGTTCTTAAGACCCCAAATAGAATAACTGTTATGTCTAAATGAAAAAATGAAAACCTTCCCAACTTGCCATTCTGTAGAATGAGATATTTTTTTCCTAGGAGATTGACCTCAGCCACAAGTGGTTAGTCTCTTATTTTAAGTCTCCCAGCAGACACTATCCCAAATTCCTTAGGTGAGTGTGTGTGGGGGCTGGGGGTGGGAATTGGGGAGGGGTGTTCACCTTCCTGACGTGGGAGAACCTAGAAAGTTCTCTCCATAAAGAGCTTATAAGGCACTTTCTGGCTTGACAGCTAACTGAATCATCCCAGGACTGTGAGTAAATTAATAGATGAGCTGAAGGGATGTGTTAAAAGAGACTGTGGAAGACATCCCACCTCCTAGGGCACTGGAGGCAGCCAGTGACCGTGAGACCAGGCCCATGTCGTCCGTCACGTTCACGTGCAGAGAGGCGCTCTCTGTTTCTTGGGGCATGGTCGCTGCATGGCTGCCCGCTTCCCCAGAAGTCATGCTCATGCTGGTGTTGGTGAGGGTGATAGACCGCAGTGTGCGTTCCCCGTTTCCAGTGACAGTAGCCAAGGTGTGGGTGCCGGGAGAGGGCACCCCAGAAGTCCTGTCCTCTGCATTGGCGGAACTGTCACCAAGCGCTTGGCCCGGCTCTTGGCTGTCTTCCAAGGCTAAAAGTAGAGTGAAAGAGGATGGCTGAAAAATGCAGGGCTGTAGCAACAGGATTGTGCACCAAGCCTCACTTCCTGGGCCATGGGAGCCAAGACACTTCCCTGTACTCTTAGGGTCTTTATCTGAGATGTCTGTTGCTCTTGTAAACATGGCTCAGTGATTGAAACCTCAAGAGGAATTGTGGATCAGCACATCTGTTCAGGCACCCTGGATTTATAGGAGGGTACGTTACTTTAGTAATGGGATTGATACTGGATTTTTGCTCAGTGATACAATAAATAGAGTTTATGTCAGAGAAATTGGTAGTGGTGGTGAGGAGGTAAACAGTGGGTGAAAGACTAATAACCCTACTGGGGCTTTAGACATTTGCACAAGGCCCAGGAGGAAGGCCATAGTCCTCCGTGGAAGGCTCTTCCTTCTGGAAAGACCAGGAATACATGAATGGCCACAGGGCCGGTCATTCCAGAGCATTAGTACAATGGCAAAGAAATAGCCTGGGGTTGGGGGTGAAAGGTGGGCTTGTTTTTTGTCTTCTTTCATTTTTTAAAATGCATGTGTTTTATTCCATTGATGGGGATGGAATAGGGAAGATGACACATGAATAAATGTTCTTTTCATTCTCTTTTGGGTATATGTTTATGCTACAAATCTAAAGGGTCTTAGAACTAATCTTAGATTGTTAGATTATCAGATAAACCCTTCTTTTCAGAAATGATGAAAATGAGGTCCAATTCTCCTTGGCCTAAATCCTTCCTAATCTGGCTGTACAAAAACAAAACAAAACAAAACAAACAAACAAACAAACAAAAAAACAGGCTCTTTTCTGGTTCTTATTCACATTCCCAGCCCAGACTGGTTGTCAGTACCCCACGGCCATGCTTTGATGGAAAACAGTGTAAAGCTGAGTGTTGGCTAAATTCATTTTGGGATAGGTTTGAAATGACAAGAGACAGGAATGAGCGTGGGCCACGAGCATCACTGAGAAAGCCAGAAGCCAGAGAGGGATGCAACTCAAGCCAGGCTGAAGGGCTCGAGACCTGTGGAGAGCCAACCAGGAGAGGCTCAAGAGCAGGATCTAACTGAGTGTGATTTCTCTGGGCAAAGAGAAAAAGGCCTTGGATAGAGAGATCCTAAACTCTCTGCTAAAGGAAATTTAGGCCAATGACCACATCAGGGTTACAGGCTCAACAAAGTAGAGAGAGAATCAGACATGAAATGGAGGGGCTGAATCTGAATGCAAAAAAGGCAGCGGGTCAAGAACTCTAAAAGGCTGGAGTGCAGAACCCGTCAGCTTTGGGTGACTCTGAGGGAACGAGATAAAGCATTGTGTTAACCCACAGTGAGATGGTTTCAGGAATGTGGCTACTTTCTATCTAGCTCTTTGTAACTGAACTCCAAGATCTGATCACACTGAAATCATATTTTCCTCTTGAACCAACTGAGCATTAATTGTAGAGAAGAGGGTACTGAAGAGATGTAAAAGGGAAAGGCTATGAAACTCAAGATCCTGGTTTGAGAAGGTAGAAGTCCTGACCTCCACAGTAGTGAGGGTGAAAAATGATTCCTTTTGCTTAGGAGACAGACAATGCGTTTTCCAGGCACAGACATAAAAGAGCATAAATATCCCCCGCTCGTATGTGTGGTATTCTTTCATGATAAATGCATGCTTTTCCACATCACATGAGTATTAATAAATGCTAATCTTCCTCATCAATTAGGATTCTCATATGGGGGAAATGAAGCTATTACTAGTGACTTGAGAAGTAAGAATTTAAACCTATTCAAAGCTTAAATGATAAGCTAATACATTTTTGCTTTAGTCAGAATATACTTTACATTGATAAAAGACTTCTGAGAATTGTTTTAAAAAATTATCCCAAAGCATTATTAAAAAGAAACATCAAAAGAAAAATCTTCTCAAATTGACAAATTGGACTTCTTCAAATTTAAAAACCTTTGTGCTACAAATGATTCCATCAAGAAAGAGAAAAGACAACCCACAGGAGAAATGTCTGCAAATTATATATTTGATAAAGGACTGTATCCAGATTATGCAAAGAACTTTTTTTTTTTTTGAGACAGAGTGTCTCTGTCACCCAGGCTAGAGTGTAGTGGCACGATCTCAGCTCACTGCAACCTCCGCCTCACAGGTTCAAGCGATTCTCCTGCCTCAGCCTCCCGAGTAGCTGGGATTATAGGCATGTGCCACTGTGTCTGGCTAATTTCTGTATTTTTAGTAGAGACAGGGTTTTGCCATGTTGGCCAGGCTGGTCTTGAACTTCTGACCTCAAGTGATTCGCCCACTGCAGTCTGCCAAACTGCTGGAATTACAGGCGTGAGCCACCACAGCCAGCCACAAAGAACTCTTACAATTTAATAAGAAAAAGTCAAATAACCCAATTTTAATAGTCAAAAGATTGGAATAGACATATTCAAAGAAGACATACAAGTGGCCAAGAAGCACATGAAAAGATGCTCAGCATTATTAGTCAACTGGGAAATACAAGTCAAAACCACAATGAGATGCCTTCACCCCCACTCAGATGGCTATAATCAGAAAAGATGGATAATTACAAGTGTCGGTAAAGATGTAGCAACATTAGAACACTTGTACACTGCTGGTGGGAAAATAAAATGATGCAGCCACTTTGGAAACGAGTTCGGCAGTTCCTCAGAAGGTTAAAAATAGAACAGCCACAGCCACATAATCTGGCCCTTCCTAAAGAATTGAAAATTTACGACCACATATACACTTGCACCCGAACGTTCACCAAAGCATTACTCATCATAGTCAAAAGGTGGGAACAACCTAAACATCCATCAGTCGATGACAATTGATAAACGAAGTGTGGCATATCCCTGCCATGGCATATTAGTAAGCCACGAAAAGGAACGAAGTTGTGATACAACATGAATGAACCTTGAAAACATGACACTAAGGGAAAGACACAAAGGACCACATATTGTATGATTTCATTTACAGGAAATGTCTCGAATGGACAAATTTACAGAGACAGAAAACACAGGAGTGATTGCCAGGGACTGGAAGAGGGGAGAATGGGAGGTGACTGCTGATGAGTTTGGAGTTTCTTCGTGGGGTGATGGAAATGTTCCGGAATTAGACAGTGGTGATGCTGCACAACTTTGTGACTACACTAAAAATCACTGAATTGTGTACTTTAAATGGGCAAATACAATGGAATGTGAAATACCTCAATAAAGCTGTTTTTTTTAAAAAGAGAGAATTTATTTGAATGAATGCACCGACAACTACTAACAAGAAGGTGAGATTTTCACCTTCCAGAAGCTCTGTGACTGAGGCAGGTATGGAGTTATGGGTTGGCCACAGGGAATGAGAGGATGTGGACAGAGAAGTCCCTGAGCTATGTGTGGGAAGAGGAAGTGGCAAGAACAGCTTCTCAGAGATGTACCAGAAAAAACTGGGGGATATATAGGTGTATCTGTATCAACCAGCCAGAATAAGGGCCTGGGAAATAAGCAAGAAAGGTGGAGGGGCCTGAGGAGTTCTTTCATTCACTCATGCTTTTTTTGGGGGGGGGCGGGGGGAGAGTTTCACTTTGATTGCCCAGACTGGAGTGCAGTGGTGTGATCTCAGCTCACTGCAACCTCCACCTCCTGGGTTCAAACAATTCTCCTGCCTCAGCCTCCCAAGTAGCTGGGATTACAGGTGCCTGCCACCACACCTGGCTAATTTTTTGTATTGTTAGTAGAGACGGGGTTTCATCAAGTTGGTCAGTCTGGTCTTGAACTCCTGACCTCAGGTGATCCACCCGCCTCGACCTCCCAAAGTCCTGGGATTACAGGCGTGAGTCACCACGCCTGGCCCTCATGCATGGTTTTAATATGCCACGGATTTCATAAGCATCGTGAGTCCCTCTCTCCTCCATGGGGCACAATTGCATGCAATGGAAAAACTCACTCGAACGTTCTCCACGTGGTGCTGATGAATTCAAGCTTTCCGAGGAAGATGTAGATGAAGACTCTGAATAATTCCTATCTCCCAATGCTGTGTGACTTCCTCCAGACTGTACAGTAGAGTCTGAGAAATGGGTCAACACTGATGCATTCACACCTTCAGGGTATGAAGCAGAGCTTCCTGTCACATCTGCAGATGTTGTGCTGTTGGTCAAGAGCCAGTGTTCAGTGCTCGCTCCACCTCTTGTGGGTGCGACTGACCTAGACACAGTCTCGGTCTGAGACATGGGACTTCCATCTTGCACGTCAGAGCTGCTGGCAAGCTGATGTTCTCCAAAGGCTGTAAGGTATCATAGGAAAAAAGGCCATGACATAGATATGAAAGAGATCCCTTGGCAACAAAGAAGTGAGACCTCTCTAGGGAAAGATTCTTTGCCAAGGAACCTGGTATGGTGTTTATTAAATGTATTATGCACTATCATATTCTAAATAATTATTTCAAAACTCTTGGGTGGCAGCAAGGTAGCAATACAAAAAAGGATAACTTGCTGAATAGGGGACTTTCGAAACAGCATGTGCAAGTAGCAGAGTAACCTATAGGCTTGAGTGTTTAATTCTCTTTCCCATAGAAAGTGTTTGAGAGAGTGAGTGTGTGGTTACATACAACAAACACAATGCACATAAACATAGCGCACAGTCAGAGCATTTTCCTAAAGCTGTTCTCTTATGAATAAAGGTTATTCTAATACCAAAGTATAGCAGAAACAAAAATCAATCATAAGGATCAAGCTAAACCACGAATTTGGGAACAATATTTACATCTGCACATTTATGTGGAAAGACAATGTGTACACAAAATAACTGAAGCTAGTTTAAAGAGTGGGCCAGGCTGGGCACAGTGGCTCATGCCTGTAATCCCAGCACTTTGGGAGGGCAAGGCGGGAGGATTGCTTAGGGCCAGAGCCCAAGGCCAGCCTGGGCAACATTGCAAGACTCCATCTCTACAAAAAACAGAAAAGTTAGCTGGGTGGAGTGGCATGCACCTGTAGTCCTAGCTACTCCGGAGGCTGAGGTGAGAGATCATCTGAGCCTGGGGAGGTTGAGGCTGCAGTGCGCTGTGATCATGCCACTGCACTCTAGCCTGGGTGACAGAGCCAGGTGTTGTCTTCAAAACAAAATAAAACATAAAGAGCAGGCCAGCTCTCAGCTTGAAGACCATGCTGTAGAGTGAAAAGAAGATGGAACTGAGAACGCTGAGGCTAAGGTCTCAACTCTACTGAGTGAGCCAGATGGCCAGGCATCCATTACTTAAATCCTCAGAGCCATAGTTTTCTCATCTATAAGAAAGCAGGAGGAATGACACCTGTCTGACTAACTTCACAATGTTCTCATAAGAGTGACCATGAAAATGCAATAGTGCCATTAAAAAGCATACTTTTCTCTGGAGATTACAAATGGTCTTGAAGAGATCCCCTAAGAAAATTCAACAATTTACAAAAGTCCCTAATAGATCAAGTAAAGACGGAATACTTACTTGGGGAATCATTTTGCCAATGCAAAGATGTACGTCCAAATTCATTTTCTGTAGATGGTTCAATGAATTCCCCATCCCCTGGATTCCCAGTTACTCTACTGTTTCTTCTTGATTCCACGGCAGAGGGTGAAAGATGGACTGAAGCTGAAGTCGTGGCAATTTTGGAGTCCTTAGGGAAACCTTCTGTCTTGCTCACAGGTCCCAGACTGACCGTCAAAGATCGGAGTGTTCTCGGGCCACCATCAGTGAACACCGTGGCAGCGTGCATTGTCTTTGTCTGACGGACTGAGGAGCTCTGGAGGCCAGTGGAGCTGTTAAGCTTCTCTGTACTTTCAGAAGCTACAACGGAAAAAGATATGCTTCAAAATTACTCAGGAGTGTAAGAAAATCACTGTATTAGAGAGACAAATGATGTTTCTTACATTTTGGTGGATACATCTAAATACCATGGACCTAATATAGATACAAACATATCTATACACACACATGTGACCAGGACACATGCCGTCACTCTCCCCTTACTAGTTCTAATTCTCACAGAGGAAGGTGGAGAACACCGAGATCCCTTGCCAGGCACAATGAGAAGCTTATATGTTATTTGCATGATTTGTTTTTTAAAAAGGAAGATGAAAATGTCTGCTGAATTTTACATGACAGCTTAAACAGGACTGGCCACTGTGATAAAGTTTTTGTTATTTTGCTCTGGTTTGTTTTAGCAATGTAATGCTTTTGTTCAAATGCTGTTATTGATTAAAATCTCATACATAAAATGAATAAAAGTGAAGCTGCTGCAAGGTGGCCCACCCCAGGTCACTACTAAGGAGGCCTAGGGTTTTGCAGAACACAGCTGGAACGCTCATGGCCTAGAGCAGTAACTCCCAGCCTTGTCACCATCAAGGGTTCTTTGTTATTCCCCACCTCATGGCCACCCTAAGCCTTATGCTTTGAAAGACTATTCACCAAACTGCATTTGTTAAGTAACAGAATTTCTAACCAGCAGGAAATACTTATTATTACCCCACAAATTTAATTCCACCCAAAAGCAAACAGGCTTCATTGTCATACTTTGCCCCGTTAAGCTTTAGAGACCAGCTCTCAAATCTTCATACTACTCCAGTGGGCCCCTTGGAGATCAAGGACTCCACGAGCAGTTTCTCTCATTGATGGACGGCAGCCACGGGGAAACTGTCAAGAACCTCAAGGAGTGAATCAGACACTATTGGTCAAAAGGCATAGTCTGTTCCACATAAGTACAGGTGGCTCCCTTCCATAAATAACTTTCTAAAGGATGCCCTGAGAACTGACCTCCAGAAAGGTCTATTAAAATCTTCACTCCAAACGGGAATAAACTGCAGGAAAGCTTAGGGAATGGAAAGAAACATGGTGGGTAAGACTAAAGGCACAAAAAGAGAGTGTCTTTCTTCTTTTTAGCCTAAAAATAATAAAAAGTATTCTACACCTATACAATAAAAGGCTTTGAGCTGTTAATTATGGCCTAGAAAAGGGAAAAAGGAAGTTGTCATTACAAACAATTCCTTGAAGACCAGTCCTATGTGTAGTTGTGACCACAACCACAAATAAATTTTAAATATCACTACAGCAAGAGAGAGAGAGAGAGAGAGAGAAAGAGAGCGAGCAAGCATGGGAAACAAAAAGGTTCCTCTCACTCTTGTGCAAAACCATAAAACCAGCTATATCTAGAACACAGCCAGCAGCTCTGGTCACCCCACCTTAATGGAGACAAAATGAAGATGCAGGCAATCTATAAAACTAGTAATGGAAACAAGAAACAGAAAGACCTGGACACAAAAATAGAGTCCCAGACCACCAAAATCCACCTCTACTTAAAAACATAAACCAAACCAAACCAAACCAAACCAACAAAACATATTTCAGTATTTAAAAAAAGAAAAAGAAAAGAAAGCATAATAGACATGCCCCAAATCCTCACTCAACCACATGGCTTCTCAGCCCTAACTTCATTAGAGTCATCATTTATATCCACCAAATTACAGCCTCATCAGCTTTCTGGAGGTTCTTTCAAAACACTTCTATTCCCAGGAAACTGCATGAATTTCATCCATTCAACATTCCCATCAAAATCCAGTGATCGACCTGGTGCAGTGGCTCATGCCTGTAATCCCAGCACTTTGGGAGGTCGAGGTGGATGGATCACCTGAGGACAGGTGTTTGAGACCAGCCTGGCCAACATGGTGAAACACCATCTCTACTAAAAATACAAAAATTAGCTGGCTGTGGTGGTGGGTGCCTGTAATCCCAGCTACTCAGGAGGTTGAGGCAGGAGAATTGCTTGAACTCGGGAGGTGGAGGTTGCAGTGAGCTGAGATTGTGCCACCGCACTCCAGCCTGAGCGACAAAGAGAGACTTGGTCTCAAACAAACAAACAAACAAACAACCAAACCAAACCAAACAAACAAAAAACTCCAATGGTGATACTGAATTCAGCCTGAAAAACCCAGGCCTGTCCACCTCTAGTGGATTTAGCAAATCAATGGAAATGAAATATAATTACAAAAGTCACAAATGCTGAAAGTCAGGAAAGGAAAATGGCTCTGTTTTTCCCTGACTCTGAGAGCTCTGCAGAACATTGCTTCTTTATCTCATTATCTCATCATTATCATCATTATCAAAAACTACCATTCACTGACCAATTATGACTTGCAAGGAATTGGGCTAAGTACATTATGTACAAATCTCACTTAGTCCTCATGGGAAAGCTATGAAATGTGTGTGAATACTTTGACAGAGTTGGTGACTCTTTGTACAAAGAGAAAATGTTTGGTCAAACTAATCTACAAACACCACTTATATTACTAAATGAGCACCTGTTAAATAAATCTAGGGGGAAATGTACCACATTTCTAATCAACAGGCTAGATTCTTGGTTATTTAATAATTGCCCTTCTTGCTCATTTCTACCCCTAAAGCAGCCATTCAAAGATGGAAAGACCATCCATCTGGGGGCAGAAACAAGCCAAATTCCTGATCTTTATAATGGGAGGTTGCAAGAATGCCTGCTTGTCTGCTAAAAGTACATGGGTCTCTCTTCAATCATAGCACAAAACACTGGAACCTCAGGAACACGTCGGAATGCTCAACCTTGACCTGACCGCAATCCAGAACTTGCCAGAAGTGCAGCTGAAGCAGCTGATATTTGAGAAAGATACGCCACATCTACAATCTTCAGAGTTATTTATGCTCTCTTTCTTTACAAAGTGAAATCACCACAAAGCAATTTACCTGACCACAGTAGCTTAGCTACCCACAGAAATACTTTCATGAGTTGAGATCCATTAGTATACCCTCAGCTCCTATTAAGAATCTATATAAAATATCAGCTTTTAAAGAACATTAGCACAATTTCCACAAAACAGCAATTGAAGGCATTTTGCATTATGATTCTCAACGTTTCTTACATAAACCGTCCTCTTAAAATGTACTGCCCCCAAACACTTATGCCTATGGATGAAATTGTATGCTTACTTTATCTGAAAACAATCGCATGCCCCACCCGGTTTCCCTTTGTGCCCTGGTTTCCAGGAAGCTCAGTACTAAATTTAGTGCTCAATTGTAGCCACTCTCATACAATTCAACATACACATATCTCTTTCCACCTTCAAAAGGGAGCTTTTTTCCCATTTGTTGCTTTGTTTGCTTTTCCCTCCGATGATCAAACAATACAATGGTCATTATTTAAAAATATGGAATGTATAGAAAGATATAAAGCAGCAAAAGATGTAAAGCAGCAAGAAAAACAACTTCAATGGTTTCTGATCTCTTTTTAAAAATCTGATTCCATTCCCTAGGCCTATACTTGCTTTAACACTGTAAAGCATACAATTTGGTTTTGGAAGCAGGTAACTCCTGGCTATCCCAGCCTTGGAAAAGGTTATGTTGCATGCGTGTGTCTGTGTAGCTGAGTGAAGAGTGAAACGAGGCACAGAATACAAAGGCTGGATACACGTGGAATCACAGATGCTGAAACTAGAAAGAATCTTTCAGATCATCTGCTCAAATCCCTTCATGTTCCAAATAAGGAGCCCCCTCCTCTCTGTGCCAGGCTCCTAGCTATCTTCCTTGTGTTCACCTAGTGAGGCGCATCACTCATTGGACTGGTGCAAGTGCCAGGCTTTTCACAGGGTCACATTTCCTAGTGGGTGGAGTGGCCAAGTGTTCACAAGCCCCGCTGCATTCCCCCTTTGCTTTTGTTTTTCCAGAGCTGGCCAACCAGGCTGAGTCGACTCCAGGTCTGCCTGGCAGGTCCTGCTGGCTCTCTCTCAGCACTCTTGCCTGAGTGCCTAGAGCTCCTGTATCGTGTAGTCAGAAAGGGACAGTCATGTCTCAACAATTAGATTCAAGGGGAAGACTCTGGTTAGTGGGTTAGCAGATGCCAGCCCAGCTTTAAAAACAGAGCAGAACTTTGTTTCCCATGTAACTTCAGATCCTTGTGCATATACCCTCTGCATCCCCACAGGGAGGAGGGGAGGTTGGCAGGATGGATTCAGACATACTTGGATGCCTGGTGAGAACCCCATTTAACAGCACCCAGAGCCATTTCTAATATCTAAAAGGGTGGTGGGACTCTACCTCAAACTGCACACACAGTTCACTAAAAAGGAAGAGAAATGCTCAGTAAAAGACTCAAGAGATATGAAAGATATGATGAAACTCACCAGCAGTTAAAAGTATAAGCTTTTAAAAGGATGGATGGTAAAAGAATTTCAGGAACAGTTATATTTTTTAGTGTTGAAAAATATAGATGAAAAAAATATATAGGGGGATATAGAGTCATAGAGTCCAGTCCAGTAAAGTTGGAAACATAGGCTGATTTTTCAAATATACCACCAAAGTAGGTTGAATTTAAATTATAAATATTAAATGATCCTGACCAGAATCAAAGCATAGCTTCCTAGAAAATGCTTCCTTTCTACCGTTTAGTAAAGTTGTAAATCACTGAACCACAGAACTTTGAGGCTGGAAGAATTGCAGCTTTTATCCAATCCAACCAATGTTTATGAATAATGTTAAAAAGCAATCTTCTAAAAACATGAATCATAAATTATATCCAAATCCAGTCAGCAGGAAACTGTGTACAGGGTATGTGGAAGAGGAACTGGCTGCTTTAAATGGGCACTCCAGAGGGACTTCTGGCTTTAGTTTTGGCTTTGATGACACAAACCCAAACTCCCAGTCTCACAAGGCACTTTCTAAAAACCTCTGACCTATAAAAATTTTGCAATGGCAATTTCAGAGGCAACCTAACCTCTATTTTCCAAGAATATTTCCAACCCTCTCTGTCCTGCTCCCTATGGTACGAGGACGAAAACACAAGCAGCACAAACAAACACTGAATAAAACCTCAGAGAAGAAAAAAGATGGTCAGAGCTTCTAATATTCTCTTTGGCCCATGGCATGATGTGCCCTGTGAGGGTATCTGGGCACATGCTAATCCCTATGTCTTATCGGCTACACCTTGTTCTGGGGCGAGGGGGAACCTAAAAGAAGTAACAGACACAGCCCATGTCCTCAAGAGGATTACAGTCTCTCTGGGCAGAGAGGCATTAGATGACCTGCTGTGACAAGGTG
The DNA here is from genome assembly GCF_000951045.1 of Mandrillus leucophaeus. Lineage (NCBI taxonomy): Eukaryota > Metazoa > Chordata > Mammalia > Primates > Cercopithecidae > Mandrillus > Mandrillus leucophaeus. The sequence continues at coordinate 2,026,160 of NW_012100654.1, read as the reverse complement.
TGCAGCACAGAGGACCAGATGGTTGAAGAAAGGCTCGGGAATCCCTGAGCTGAGACTTAACTGATGAGTAGTAATTGGAACAGCAGAGAGAGAGGCGAGCACTCCACAGCTGTAGTTACTAATACCACACCTTGCAAACTCCTGCGTTATATCTGTTTTTGTTTTTTTTTTTTTCAAAATGGCACCTAGAAAAATGTACACTCCTGTTTTCTTTACCACCAAAGGAAACATTTTTGCAATAATGAAGAAATAAAATCTCACTCCTAATCAAATGGTACAATGCTCACCATTTCATGCACCCCAAGATAAGGTCTCTTGTTTGAGAATAGACAACAAGAGCTGGGTGCGGTGGCTCACGCCTGTAATCCCAGCAATTTGGGAGGCCGAGGCGGGGGGATTCCCTGAGGTCAGGAGTTCAAGACCAGCCTGGCCAACATGCTGAAACCTCATCTCTACTAAAAACACAAAAATTAGCCGGGCATGCGGATGGGCGCCTGTAATCCCAGCTACTTAGGAGACTGAGGCAGGAGAATCACTTGAACCTGGGAGGCAGAGGTTGCAGTGAGCTGAGATTGCGTCACTGTACTCCAGCCTGGGCGACAAAAAAAGAAAAACTATGTTAAACATGGGCCTCAATACTGAGATAAACTGGGTAGGTTGTACCTACTTCCACCCCAAGTACCTGGCATTAGAGGAAGAGCATTTTGGCTTGATGTCTTTTCCCCTTACTCCCTATTATGAGTATGTAACTAGCTGGCTATGCACATTGATTTATGTCTACTTTGGGTGACTTCTGAGTGTTAAGCTGGGTATGTGGCACTCACATGAGGAATGGTCTGAGAGAGAAGAGGAAGCTGCTGTCCTATAGAAATGCATCCAGGAGAGATCTGGTCCTGAGGAATTTCTCTTCCTAGAGGGCATGGTCAGCTCTCCCATCTCCAAAGCATGAAGAGAGGACGGGCTCCAAGCCGAAGTGGTGGCCTCTTGGCTGTGCACAGTCACTTCTTCTGACAGCCCCATCAACCCCTCTGTTCCCATCTCCAAGGTTGTTCCGCTCTTTGTTTGAAAAGGGGCAATTCTTTCATCGAACTCTGAACTGCTGGATGGCAGGTGAAGACTTTCCGAGGCTGAAAACAGACAGCTACAATTAGAATTCCACCAGCAGACTTCAAAATGTCTTAATATGCTTTTAGGGGGCTCAGTTCTGACACCTACAAAATATACACACATGAGAAGAAATTAGGATAATAATTCATTCTACAAAAAATAAACTCCTGAAAGAGACCACAAACCAAGCCAGTGACTGTTATTAGATCTCACAAAGATTCTGTGTATTGTGGTAAAATTCTCAGAAAAGGGACTCACTGGAGGTAAGTATGGAATCGGAGATCAGGGTTCTGATCATTAGGACCCAGCATCCACATTCCACCAAATTGGTCCCAGAATTTACCTGAATGCAATATAAACAAAATTCCCAATATCTAGGTGACCAAGAAGACCAGGGAATATCACGTGCAGAGTTTCTAAGCTCTGTAAGAATCATTTATGAATACAAAAGACTTTCATATGCATCTTTACAGGATCAAGCCCCTCCCAACCAGATCTCCTGCCACTAGGACCTGAAACCATGGAGTCATCCCTGACGGCTTCATCCTTTACTTTCAGGCCATCAACAGATCCTATCACTTTTCCTTGGTGAAGTCTCTACCAATCCCCTTCTCTTTATCCCTGTGGCCACCAGGCCACATTGCAGCACCTGATGTCTGAATTTCTCTGTCTGCCTGGGTGGTCCTTTTGACTCCAGGTTCCCTCCATCCTCCCACCCCCATGCTAGACATCCTGTACCTGCCTGCCGGGTGAATCCTCCTCAAATTCACTTTAGCTATGTCACTTACTTGCTCAGAAACCTTCACTGACTCTTCCTACCACATCAAATCTAAACTGCCAGGTTTCTAAAGTCCTCTGTGATTGTCCCTAACCCCATCCACACAATGGTCCTGCCTGCTCCTCCTCTCCTCTGTGGGCAACTGATACCCTTCCCAAGGGAGGCTGCTGGCCTTGCCACCCTACAGACAGGCCACACCTGTCTTTCTCTCCTCTGCACTTCACTCTCGTTGTCCAGGCATTCCACACCTCAGCACCCCCGCCACCTTGCTCAGATACACACACATAAGCTCTAATCCCAGTTTGGAAACCTGTTAACTGTTTGACCCACACATATTGGGTCAACTAACTTCTCTGAGCTTCAGTTTCCAAATGCCTAAAAGGAGAACAACATGATCTAACGGGCTTGCTGGAAGGATTGAAAGAACAGACACGGTGGTATGTAGTAGGTCCCTAATTAATGCCAGTTTTTCTTAGACTTCTCTTCCTTGATGAAATCTTACCCACTGAGCCCCAGCACCTTCTTGACATTTTTTGCTAAAAATAGCAAACCACCAGGCTGTGCACACCAGAGCAAGAACAACCGTTTGCGCCACATGAACACAAACCAAACCCAAGCCTGTCCCAGCTATGCATCCCACAAAATATAGTGTCTCTGAGACCCTCGGGTGTGGCAGGCTCCCTGGAAAAGGCACAAAGTTTGGATTCCACTGGCCGTGGATCACAGATACCACAGGACCAGCGAGGCTGCTCAGCAAATCTGCATCCTTGTCTGGTCTGTATTGACAAGCATAATACAAATGAGGCCTAAGTCACAGGTCTGACCCACCCCAGCCTAGGAACCTTGGAAGGGCACAATGGTTCAGAATGGGGGTTGTGGGGAATGGCAGAAACTTTGTTTTCCAGGACTGGACACGCATGCATGAAACGCACATCATCAGCACAAGCTCACCTAAGGTGCTACTCTGGGAAGTCAGAGCTGTTGCAATCTCCAGCGAGTACCCAACAGGCAAATTGGTGAAGTTTGTTCTACTTGAAGAGCCATTCCTTCCTCTAGCCTCTGCTGTTTCAGCAAGTAGAGTGAGGTTTTCTGGAGCATCCGAAGCAGCATAGCTCTTCCCGGAGGTCTGAACCATCACGCCCTCTTTGGAGGACACTGTTGAAAAGTCCTCTTGATTCTGATAGAAGGTGATGTTTTCTATGTGGGACTCCGTGTTACTTTCTGGCCAGTGTTTCCAGGCAGCATCTGAAACAAGAAGAGGATGCATCAGGGAGAACTTGCTGGCTTCTGAAAAGAAAAGTAAACCTTCAGAAAAGATACTATGAGACACATCAGTAGAGAGGGAATGTAAATAAAAGAATTTTGGCCAGGTGTGGTGGCTCACGCCTGTAATTCCAGCACTTTGGGAGGCTGAGGCGGGAGGATCACCTGAAGTCAGGAGTTCAAGACCAGCCTGGCCAACATGGTGAAACCCTGTCTCTACTGAAAATACAAAAAAATTAGCCAGTCATGATGGCAGGCACCTTAGGCACCTATAATCCCAGCTACTAGGGAGGCTGAGGCAGGAGAATCACTTGAACCCGAGAGGTGGAGGTTGCAGTGAGCCAAGAATGTGCCATTGCATTCCAGCCTGGGCAACAAGAGTGAAACTCAATCTCAAAAAAAATAATAATAATAATTTCTCCTTTCTTTTTTCCCCATATTAATTATTCTTATAATCCAGAGGAAGGAATTATGAAGCAACAATACAATACAGGATTAAATTTCATTGTACATAGAATAAATGATAAAAATTTATTGATAGAAAGAGATCAGCATGGGGCTCATGGAAGAGCAACTGAACCTCTGGCACCTGTGCGGGTCAGAGAGGGAACTGGAGAAGGAAGATTGGGGGTAAGCATAAGGCAAGAAGCTTCTCATATTTGCCAAAGTTGCTAAGTCTGCCTCCTGGGGTGGTAGGAAGCTATTATACAAGCTGGCAGCCCTTGACCCTGACACCTACTCTTGCAGGTGGGAGGTGTAATGCACAATTCTGATAAAACATGAAGACTCTGGCAATAGTACTAAAACTTGTGTGATATGAATGGGTTTGAGGCAGTAATTCCAAATTGAATTTATCTGAAGGAGATAGTCAAGAATGTGGACAAAGATTTAGCTGCATAGATGTTCATTACAGCATTGTTTACAATAGAAAAAGGAAAAGAAAGAACAAACCTAAAACTCTTTCAGCGGGGGAGGGTCACGCATCTTGCCCAAGTCACAGTCAAAAAGCAGGAGGGCCAGGCAGCCTGCTCCAAACCCAGGCCCCTCGCCCGCCAGCTGTGCTCAGCTGGAAGGGAAAATGGTGGAGAGGAGTATGGTTTCCAGTTGGGAGTGCTGAGGAAATAATGCTCTTAAGTATGGACTGTTACTTGAAGCCTGTATATTAGGAATGTATTTATATTAGTCAGAAAATACATTTAAATGATAGTTAACATCCATAATGCCCAAGATGGTGGCAAAGAGGGTATTAGTTAAAAATGTTCTGAGGATAAAGTTAAAGTTGGGGGTTAAATTGGGCAAGAGTAAGTCATGTGTAGCATCAAATGCCATTTGTCAAGGCAGGAGGTTCAGGGTCAGAGCAGGTGTGTGGGATGCCCAAGTCCAGTCCAAGAAAGCTGCCCTGTTACTCTGGAAAAGTCTGTACCCAGCCTGGCCACTGCTCAGAAGCCAAAGCTGGGCCACTGCTGGGTGCTGGGCCCCTAAAAAATAGCACCAAAACCAAACAGGATTCTGAGAACACTGTCCTTTCCCCATACATCCAAAACAATATGGACTCCAATATCAAATATGGGTGCCAACTGAGGGACACTGAGAAAGGGTGAGGACAGGACCACGTGACATTGTCGCTGATTACGTGACTCCCTGAAAACAACATTTAATTTTCCCCACTTGGAAATGGTATTTCTCTTTCTGCTTGGGAATGGGGACTGTGGGCACTGGTGAGAAACCTCTGTGGGGATGAATGGAATCACTTCTATTCATATGAATCAAACAAAAATGGCAAACCGTCAGACAAGTAGAAGCTGCAGGCAGAACCTACAGTTTGTATCTAAATACCACACACACATACATGCGTACATACATACACACACACACCCCCACATATACCCCTCACACACATACGCACACACACACATACACATGCACACACATACACACGCACACATACACACATATACACACGCACACACACACATGCACACACACGCACGGAACAAGTTATCTCTCAGATCAGTGCTGCCTAAGTGATACTGAGTCACAAACACAATCTACAAGTGTACACTTTAAATTTTCTAGTAGCTGCATTTTTAAAATTAAAAAATATGAAATTAATTTCAATATTAATATTTTATTTCACTCAGCATATCCAAAATATTATCACTCAATGTGTAATTGATATAAAAATATTGAGATATTTTATATTCTTTTTTTGGTATTAAATGTTTAAAATCCAGTGAATGTTTTGGGAACCACATCTCAAGAGTTCCATAGCCACACGTGGCTGGTGGCTGCATCACTTGCCAGTGCAGTTCTAGATCGATGGTTCTGAACATTTCTCCACCCTGATTCACTCCTTCTAGAAGCAGTGGCTCACTTATTTGGGGTTAGGGGGTGATGATTGCAAAAAACTTCCAGAAGACATTCTGACAAACCTTCCTGAGAGAATCACTTCCTCCCCAAATCCCTTGAGAGTTACTGTTTTTATGCCTCTTGATCTGTTTCCTGTGGGTGATAATTAACAGAGGCTTCCTGGAGGGGGAGGGAAGTTGCCATGCATCTGGGCTCCTCTGGGGCCCAGTTCCAGACAGGCAAGACCCACGTGCAGCTAGAAATGGGACGTGGAAGGGCGTTTCCAGGGGTAGCCACAAGGCCTCCAAGTTCAACTTGAGAGCCTAGGGTTACAGACAGCAGTGGCCCACAGGACACGCTCCCTTTGTTCTACCTCTGGGAGCTACAAAGGCAAGTTGGTCTCCTGGGAGGAGGTGAAAGGTCTGAGGATGCTTTCTCTCTCCTCTTGGTTAACTGTACACAATAAGAAATTATTCCCCAAGGAAGCCAGAGAGAAGCGATTGTGGGGAAGCAGAAGGGACTCGAAACCCATGCCCCAAAGCTGGCCAGCTGTGAGCAAAGGGAAGGCAATGAACTTGGCTCCATTACAACCTTCAGACAAGGTGAGACTCAGCCATTGGTGAGTGTGACGGGGCCTTTGAGGAGGCAGCTTTGTTCCCTTCGTCTCCAGGGACCAGGAGTGGAGGTCCCAGAGCCCAGTCAGCTCAGGGAACTCCAGTGCAGTCTCCGAGGGGAAAAGAACGGCCACATGCAGACAGGGCAGGACCCACACTGACCTGCGCTCTCTTCCTGGAGGGGTGACTAAGGATGTAAGAAAGAAAAAATGCACGCTATAAACAAAACTAAAAGGCAGACAATAGTCCTGCAGTATCCTCAATGACCCTGCCACTAAAAACAGCTCAAAATGCTGAACAAAATATATTTTTAAAAAAATTTCTGAAAGCATTGCTGAGCTGGCAAGTAAGTAAAGAATCAAATCTTCTGAGGCCAAAAATGAACCATGACTAGGAATCCAGAGAAATGAGCTAATGTTGAGGCTGGCAGCTGCCCTGGAGGCACCTGTTCAACATTTGTGACCTTGAATTTCTGTTCTGATGGCTGCCGAGAATCAGGAGATGGGAGACACGATTCTCAAGGAGGGAATCCAACAGGAAACCACTGTGTAAAGCTGGGACTTTACACAGCTATGTCTTGGGTGTGAGGCAAATAGAAACAAACCTGCTCCACAGAAGGGCACAGCAAAGAAACCTGGCCCTTCAATCTTGGTTTCAAGTGAAAGAATAAATAAATCTCACCCAAGAATATATAACCATAAAGCTAGCCCTCGTATGGGTGTGCCGCATGTCACATTACCTCTGTGGTCTAAACTAAGGATGTATTTACGAGTGGTCCTGAATCCTGCGAATGTACTAAAAACCACCGAATTGTATACTTTCAAAGGGTAAACTTTATGGCATGTGAATCAGGGGCCTCCACACCCAGGCCACGGACTGGTAGCGGTCCATGGGTTATTAGGAACCAGGCTGCACAGGAGGAGGTGAGCAGTGGGCGGGCGAGCATTGCCACCTTAGCTCCGCCTCCTGCCAGCTAAGCAGTGGCATCAGATTCTCAAAGGAGCAAGAACCTTATTGTGAACTGTGCATGTCCGAAAGATCTAAGTTGCATGCTCTGTCTGAGAATCTAACGCCTGATATGATCTGAGGTGGAAGAGTTTCATCCCAACCCCCAGCCTACCCCACTCCACCCTATCTGTGGAAAAATTGTCTTCCATGAAACCGGTCTCTGGTGCCAAAAAGGTTGGGGACCACTGATGTAAATTATATCTCCAACACACACACATCCTGTTAATAATGGAGCAGAGGCGGTCCTGATGGATAGTGCCTTCAGGTACCTGTATTGTGTAGACACAAATACAAATGCTCTCCAGATAAACATATCTTCAAACCAGTTGTTATCACTTATTGATAACATTCTAAGGAATAAGAGACCACAGTCAAAAATCACAAAATACATGAGAAAATGAGGCATCCATGAGGAAACAAGACATCCATACCTCTTTGTCTGGTAACTCTAGTATTTGAAGTCTTTGCTTGTTAAACAATTGCCAACAAATTAAACAAGCAAAGACTTCAAATGCTAGAATTACCAGACAAAGAAGTATACAAAACTACATTAGAAAAAAATGTTTAAAAAAGAGACTATAAATAATAACCCAAAATATTTGAAACAAAGCTAGATGGAAATTCTAGAAATAAAAAAGTAGTAATTGAAATTTTAAAAACTCAACAGCAGATTAGATATGACCAAAGTGAGAATTAGAAAATAATTATAATTCACTAGGTATGGTGGCTCACACTTATAATTCTAGCACTTTGGGAGACCAAGGCAGGAGGATCACTTGAGCCCATGAGTTCAAGACCAGCCTGGGCAACATAGTGAGACCTTGTCTCTACAAATAATAAACAAAATTAGCTGGGTATGGTGGTGCATACCCGTGGTCCCAGCTACTTGGAAGGCTGAGGTGGAAGGATCGCTTGAGCCCGGGAGATGAAGGTTGCAGTGAGCTGTGATTGTGCCACTATACTCCAGCTTGGACAATAGAGTGAGACCATCTCGAAAGAAAAAAAAAAAAAAGAGTTAGAAAATAAATGATAATAGAATGCTCAAAATGAGATTTAAAAACAGAAAAATATGAAAAAGAGGTTAAGAGACAAAAAGAATGAGAAAGTCCAACACACAATGGATTGGAGTTTAGGAGGAGAAAACAGAGAAAGTAGAAGTGAAAATATTTCTTTAATTTTTATTGTTTTATTTTTTATTTGAGACAGAGTCTCACTTTGTCACCCAGGCTGGAGTACATCTCAGCTCACTGCAACCTCCACCTCCTGGGTTCAAGCAATTCTCATGCCCCAGCTTCCTGAGTAGCTGGGATTACAGGTGTGCCACACACCTGGTTAATTTTTTTGTATTTTTAGTAGAGATGGGGTTTCACCATGTTGGCCAGGCTGGTCTCAAACTCCTGACCTCAGGTGATCTGCCCACCTCAGCCTCCCAAAGTGTGGGGCTTATAGAAGTGGTAATATTTCAAAAGGTAATGGCTGGAAAATTTCCCAAACTAATGAGAACTATAAACCTTCATTTTATGGCGGCTTCTTAGGAGACTAAATTGGAAAAGAAACATATACCTCTATCATAGTGAAACTACACAAAAACCACAGACTAAGACTAGGTCTTAAAAGCAACCAGAGGGGAAAAAAATGATAAATCATCTATAGAAGGTGACAATTACAGCTGATTTCTCAGCAGTGACAATGGAAGCCAAAAGACAGTGGATAAATATTTTCAACGTGCTGAGAGAGAAAACTATAATCGTACATTCAGCAAAGCTATCTTTCAGAAACATCTTCAGACTATCAAATAAAAACACGTTCAGTCAAAATTAAGCTTTTCAACCATTCCTACCAAAGGAAATTATAACAAATTTCTTTCAAGCAGAAGAAAAACAATCCTTAATGAAAGATATCAGATGCAAGTCAATGTAATGAGCACAGAAAACAACACATGTGTGAATAAATCTAAAGGAACACTGAATTTATGAAATAATAACAATAATTTCTCATTTGTGAAATAAAACAAGATGGAACAAATCCTGCATAACAATAGCTCATAAGTCTGGCATGGGATAATTAGAATCATGTTGCGTAGGAGAAGGTTAACTTTGAGTTTTGTGAAAAACGCATTTAAAATATCTCTCTAAAGAATAGAAATAGAGGCCTGGCATGGTGGCTCACGTCTGTAATCTCAGCACTTTGGGAGGCCGAGGTGGGAGGATTACTTAAGGCCAGGAGTTTGAAACCAGCCTGGGCCACATAGTGAGACACTGTCTCTATCAAATAAAAAAAATTAACCAGGCATGGTGGTACATGCCTGTAGTTGCAGCTACTTGGGAGGCTAGGGTGGGAGGATCGCTTGAGCCCAGGAGGTCAAGGCTGCAGTGAGCTGTGATGGTGCCACTGCACTTCAGCCTGGATGACCGAGCAAGACCCTGTTTCAAAAAAAAAAAAAAGAATAGAAATAGAATGTGTCACTTCCAAATTGGTAGAGCTTGGAATGATAGAAAATGAATACTGCCTAAAACCAAATATTAAAAAAAAATCAATAATAGATAGCAACATAAGCAGGTTAGAGATATGGAAAAAAATACTAAGATAATCAGTTAAAAGGGTTGAGAATGTTTGATTGTGGGGAACAAAAAATGATGATGATAGGAGTAATCAGAGTTTTATTACAGCCTTATACAATCTATTTGATCTTCAAACTATGTATAAGTCTGACAAAAATAAAAGCTATATTTGTAAAAAGTTGAATGACAAAAAAGGGTAAATGTCTGCAGTGCCTGATAAAAATGTTTAGCATCCTTAACACACAAAGAACTTTTTCAAATCCCTAAGATGTACCCCTCGTAGACAAAGAACATGAATGTGCAATTCACAAAAGGAAATATATAAGTGGAGAATAAATACATGAAAGCGTTGTTGAAAATCAAGGTACAAACCCAAACTAGAAAAGACCTTTTATATTACTTGTTTATTTTTGCATATCAAATTGGCAAAGATTTAAGAATAATATCTAATGTCGTTACAGGTACTTTCATACGATATTGGTAAAGATACAATTAACAGTCTTTTTGGTGAGGAATTTAGCAATCCATTGCAAAAGCATTAAAAATAGGTATATATTTTGGCCCAAGAATTCCATTTCTGGAAATGAGTTCTAAGGAAATGATTAGGAAGTGTGCAAAGTTTCGGGTATAAGGAAGTTTATCACAGAATTGTTTATAATAATGAAAAGTGGAAACAACCTAAATTTCGACAATAGGGAGTTAGTTAACTTAATTACGAGACAACAACATTTTAAAGGACTGACCAAAATATATTGTTGATACAGTTTTTCTTATGTATTATGCTCACACTATATTGTTAAATGCAAACACAAATTACAAAATAGTATGTATCATATGATTCCATGTTATTAAAAATATATCTATGACAAATGTGTCTCCTAAGAAAAAGAACAAAAATGGTTGGTATCTTGATAAAAGGATCCCAGGTCTACAGACCTGGAGAAGCCACTTAGGAATGGGCTTTCTGGGATCCCCAGACTGCCTCCTAAGGTAGGTGAAGTCTGTAGACCTTTTATAGAAAGTTGGCTCATGCAACTTGCTACTAACCAAGTGTGCAGGTAGGAGTTCCAGTGACATTTCTGAAACATAATATAAGCATGTGAGTGGCTTTTGATGGCATAGCTGAAAGACTGATGAGTTTCCTTGTGCCTTGGCTGCTCTGCCCCTGGATGCCTAACTACTCTCAGTAACAGTCCTGGCTGTAACTGGTGGCTCATGACCACCTCCCCAGAGCAGCCAGACACAAGATACACCCTTGGCCAGTGCAGCCACTGCTGGCCCCTGCTGGCCCCAAAGACCTGCCTTCTGTGGTTCCACCTCCACTTCTTCTCCTTAGTCAGCGGGCACCAGAGTCGCCTGCACTGGTGAGAAGCTACTACTTTCCGTGTCTCTAGAAATTCAATTCTTAATAAGAGAGGCAGTGGGGGAATGCACAGACTGTAGTTCAAGTGAGACCATGGAGGTTAGACTTCTGGCTCCACCTCTTTCATACCCTATGATCTTAAGTGAGATTGTTAATTTCTCCATGCCCCAGCTTGCCTTTTGTAAAATGAGGATATTAACAGTATCTCCCTCACTGGGTGGTTGTGAAAACCAGTGGAATATAGACATGTAAGAGCGTAGGAAGAGTACCTGGTACATAGTGAATGCTACATACGTCATAGCTATTAAATGGATTTAGGGTTGTCAACTTTTAAGAAATAGATTTGGGTAGACGACCTTGGCAGGCACTGCTAATCAATCAAAGCTCAGTGTCCTAATCCTTCTTCAGGTAGTGGACCAGAGCCCGTACCAGAGCGGCCCCAGGCTCCCAAGCCCTCTTGGAAGCTAGGAATCCACTCTGACAAAAGCACTGAGGCTAGACAAATGGCTGCAGGAACAGTCTGGGCCTCGCTGAATTCCACTCCACGACACCTCTCCTAGGAGGTATAGGGAGAGCTTAGGGCACACAGGGTGAGACCTGGGACCACCTCCAGCACAGCAAGCTCTTGAAGTCACTGGCTCATGCAATTTGCTACTAACCAAGTGTGTAGGTAGGAGTTCCAGTGACATTTCTGAAACATAATGTAAGCGTGTGAGTGGCTTTTGATGGCATAGCTGAAAGACTGATGAGTTTCCTCACTGATCCTTGGGAAACAATATGAAACAATATGAAAGACATCCCACTGTCCCCTATTGAACTCCGGGTGCCCCTCTATATCTCTTATTGCCTACGAACTTTTCCTTAGGAAAGGGATTAATAAACCACACAGCTGGGGCAGGCAACACCCCTAGCCCACCCCTACTGCCGCTGGAGGTCTTGTTTGACTGTGAACATCCAAGTGCTTTACACCATTCCCAGTGGCATCTCAGCAGGGACAACGGGTCAAATGCTAAAATATGTACTGAAGTCCAATGACTGATCCTTTCTGAAGCCCTGAGTTAGTTAGGGCCGCTGTGGATGAATTCTGTTGAGGGCATGGCTCCCTATTCAGCACCTGTGTAAACCCTGAATAGAGAGTAATTTGGAATAAACCTGCCACATGGGGGGCGAGGTGTCAAAGAACCTGCTCTTATTCTTGGTGGAAAAGAGAAATGACCATGGAGAAATGGAAAGGAGACAAGATTCCTCAAGCTTCAGAGCCTGCGCCCAATGAAGTCAGGAGTAAGGAGAAGAGGCTGTGCCCCCTCAGACGTTCATGGGGTGGGAGGGGGCACCCTGGAGGCTCAGTAGACTGGTGCTGTGCACCTCACCCGGGCCAGCTTCGCAGATGGTCGGAGATGATCATTCAAACCCCATTCACACCAACCCTCTTCATGTTGGAGACGAGACATCCCATTTCTCAGGTATCTTTTGAGCTGAAAATACCATCCTTCCCTCTGTACTTAGCCCCCTGTGCTGGGCTGTAACTTTCCCTTGTACCATGAATGGAGATTAAATTAACAAGAGAGTTTTATTGCTTGCTTTGCCTGTTTTTTTTTTTCCCTCCTAATTGACAACTTCCACTTCTGTAGCGTCTTAATGTTCCAAAACATCTGTTTGTGAACCAGCATCATCAGGGATGCTAGCACAGCCCAAGAATAGGATTTCCTAATTAGCAGCTGCTACAGAGTCAACTCCTTGCCACCCTCCACTCCCTGCCCGTGATTTGGGGCTTTTCAACTTGCATTGTTTCGGAGCAGTGGAGTGAGTAGGAGCATACAGGGAGTGTGCTGTGTTATCCAAAGAGGCAATTTCCTCCTGGAGGGTCCACCCCACCCCCACACCTCGGCGTCAACCCCCGCAGCGGGCCAAATGACAAGCACTGCCAGCTACAAGCTTGTGTTTCTGAGGCACACAGTTGAAGAACAAGCCCTTTATTTTCTTTTCCCTCCATTTGGATTCAGATTTCACTAACATCTATTTAGGGCTTACCACGTGCTAAACATTTTCACATGCATTATCTCATTAATACCCTGTCAAGCGGGTATTATTATCCTCATACGGCACATGGGGAAACTGAGGGTCAGAAAGATTAAGTGATTGTTCCAGGTCACGCACTCAATAGCAGTACAGACACAGTCTGAACCCAGGGCTCATTCCATCACACTGCATGCAGCTTATTCCGTGAGGCTTTAAGGCACTGGCCAGAAGAGCAGAGCCAAAAAAAAAAAAAGCCCCCCACAAAAAGCCAAACTGCAGCTTGAAACACAACTGTGCTGACCTTGTTTCTCCCTAAGAGGAATGAAATGCTGCCTATCACATGGGCTTTGGAATCAGACAGACTTGATTTGACAACAGCTGCACGTTATTAGCTAGAAGACTGAGCAAGAGGACTTCAAAATCAGCTTCTAACTCAGAGAGGATTTTTATGCATAACGAAAGAATAAGAGAGAAAGAGGGGAGCCATAATGGAGAACGAGCTTGAGGAACAAGAAAAGTCTGTTTTTGAAACGTGACGTTTGGGGTGATGTTACAACTTCCAAGTGAAAACGTCTGGCAGACAGTTAAAGATTCAGGACTGCTGATTAGGAGAAGGCCAGGATATGACATACGAAGGGAAAAATCAAGGATCAAGGACTGATTTTGGGGAAAACTTGAATGTGGAGACAGGAGAAGAGCCAGTGACAGAGACACAGATGACAAGGGAAGGATAGGATGAAATTAAAGGTAAGAGCCAGTGAAGAGGAAGGCAGTGAGACCAGCCCTACAGAAAGTCCCTAGGCCTTTCTAGGGTGTTGCCTGGTAGAAGAAAGATGAAAGTCATACTGCTTAAAAGGGAGAGGTTCCAGAACAGTAAGACACCGATCCCCAGCTGCGGAATTCCCCGTTCCTGCCTCCCCGGTAGAGCATTCCTGGGATCCTCAATTTGGGGTCTGGTGGACCACATTCAAATGAAAATATACCTACACTGTTGTAGATACCAGCAACGGATCCTTACACCTATGAGAGTGGGTTTCTTTGTCATTTTAAAACATTTTCCTAAAATTTAATTGTTCATACAGGAAGGGGAGAAAACAGACTCTTTTTCTTTTTTTTTTTAAAGGACTTTCAGCACCCTCCTTTAAAAATCCCCTTTGAGTATGATGGACGGCCACAGACTGAAGAGGGGCACAGCACTGTTCACAGGTCCTTGCCAGGAGAGTGAATCTGTGCTTCTCTTCCCACAGATCAAATTAAGAAAAAAATTCCCACGCATTTTACAATCGACAAAGTACTTTTCACGGGGTAATTTCACGGCCTAAATTATCCCTTTAGATTCTGACCCTCTGAGTGGCAGGCAGGAGGGTAATTCTTGCCCTGTCTTACAGAAGTGGAGACTGAGGCTCCGTACAGAAGTCACCTGCTCGGGTTAACCCAGAAAATAGGTGGCAGAGCGGAGACTAGAGACCAGCTCCTTCATTTCAGTGTCTTTCCTCACGGACCACTTTCAAACGAAAACCAGTGAGGACTGAGCAGAGAGAAGCTCTTGCTAAACTGATTTCCGGCGTGTGGCAAGCTCTACTAGCTAGCATCCACACTGCTTTACTTCCTTCATTCTGGCCAAAGTTACCTGGATTGTCTCTGGTGTCCCCATCCCTCTGCAAAGGTGACCACTACCCTTAGGAACCAAAGCAACCAGCTAGCCTGACCATCACAGGACTGAGGTCCGAGAGGAAGAGTAACAGTTTCAAATCTGCAATCCAACCAATGAGTAGCATTTATCAACTCAAAAAATACTTTCACACCCATTAGGAAGGCTATTATCAAAAACGAAGAATGGAAAAGAAGTGCTGGCAAGGATATGGAGAACTCAGAACACTCCTGCATTGCTGGCGGGAATGTAAGACGGTGCAGCCACTGTAGAAAACAGCATGGCAGTTCCTCAAAACCTTAAGAGTTATGAGTTGATCCAGCAATCCCACTTCTGGGTCTATATCCAAAAGAATCGAAAGCAGGAACTCAAACAGACACTTATGCACCCATTTTCATAGCATTATTCACAACAGCTAAAGATGAAAGCAACCCAGCTATCTATCAGTAGATGAAAGGATAAACAAAATGTGGTATATATGTACAATGGGATATAATTCAGCCTTCAAAATGAGGGAAATTCTAACACATGCTACATGGGTAAACCCTAAAAACATGATGGTAAGTGAAATAAGCCAGCCACAAAAGGACAAATATTATATGATTCCATTTTCATGAGGTATCAAGAATAGGCAAAATCACAGAGACAGAAAGCAGAATAAAGGTTTTCAGGGGCTGGGAGCAGGGAGGAACAGGAAGTTATTATTTAATGAGTTTCTATTTGGGATGATGAAAAATTTCAGTAAACAGATGGTGATGATGATTGCAACAACATTGTGATTATACTCAATGCCACTGAACTGTATAGTTAAAAATGGTTAAAATGGTAAAGTTTATGTTGTGCATATTTTACTACAATAAGAAATGTATGTATTTACTAGGCCAAGCACAGTGGCTCATGCCTATAATCCCAGCACTTTGGGAGGCCAAGGCGGGTGGATCACTTGAGGTCAGGAGTTCGAGACCAGCCTGGCCAACATGGCAAAACCCTATCTCTACTAAAAATACAAAAATTAGCCAGGCATGGTGGCACGTGCCTGTAATCTCAGCTACTAAGGAGGCTGAGGTACAAGAATCGCTTGAACCTGGGAGGCAGAGGTTTCAGTAAGCCAAGAGCATACCACTACACCCCAGCCTGGGTGACAGAGCAAGACCCTGTCTCCAAAAAAAAAAAAAAGTATGTATTTACTGAACACCAACCATAAGCAAGGCACTGTGAGGGTTACAAGGATGAATCAGGTATAGAATCTGCCTCCAGGAGTTCCAGGAGAGCTGGATCATGTTAATAGGTCTCTATGATGCTTCTGAGGTATGAGAAGGGGCCCCCCAGGGATAGAGACTGAGACTGTGCCTGGGAGTTTGGAAGGGGCAAGGCTGGGACTACAAACCCATCCTCCCTTCCACGGCTGTCAGTCCCAGTCCCCTTCAGATAGCAGGAGCCCTTCCCCTGCAGGCCCTCTTGGCCTGATACCTTCCCCCAAGGGTCCTCCCGATGAGGGGGATTTCAGGCCAGTGGCCAGCAGCGGGATATTCTGGGACATGCAAGAACCTTGGGGGCCTGTGGGAAGGTGGCTGCAGCCTCCCCAGAAAAGCAGCCACCCACTCAGCGAGGCCACTCTGGGCTGTGTTTTGAAACGCTGCTGCGGATGTAATGATTTTGGGTGGAGGACGTTTAGAAGCCAAATGAGTTTGTGTGAACAAAAGACTCAGCCCTCGATCTGGACTGTCCAGGGCTCTCGGGGAGTTTCGTTTCCTTCCTTGTTCTTGCCCTGAAAGAGGCAGCCCTAAGAAAAATCAAGCATGTTGGAAAGTGCTGGACTTGAGATTTGACGATCAGATTTTTAAAATGCTTCCCCTGCAAGCACTCTAGTGACGAAGAAAGTAAAACCTACCTCCCCTCCCTGTGAGGGGTCGGCTCTTGTTCAGCTGAGCATTCTCTCCGGGTGACAGACGTCTGCTGGACTGAACCCAGACCCAGGGGAGGCCTGGCCTGGAGCTCCCAAGTCAGGGTCAGCCTTCTAGAAATAGAACCGGCTCTGAGGTGGCCTTGGGCATGAAGGAGGGATGCAGCCTATCCCAGCAGGAGTGAAAGATGAAGGACCTTGAGGTGACCTCAAGCTCTTTGCTTTAAAAAGAATTCTATAGGTTTTTTTTTTCCCCCCAAGGCCTTGAGAAAAAGTCCTAGGGTCAAAGGTCACAAGATTCCCATTTGGTTAAATAAGTGAACAAAAAGGCTTTCTGCAGGCAGGAAAGGGGGTCTACCTTGTTTCTAGGGGCACCTTCCTTGCTGCCTCCATTTTCTTTGCCCCTCTCATCCTTTGACAAATAAATATCCAACAGAGTGGCTGAAGAGGAGGCTCTTTGGTAAAGGGGGAGTTTCCAGAAAGAAGCTGAAGCCAGTAGCTCCCAGTCCCCGCTGGACACAAAGGCCAAGGGCGCCAGCGGGGTGGTGCAGGCCTCCGGGTCTCCTGTGTTGTCACCGCCACATTCGATCACACCCAGAGAGGAAGCTGGGTGGCAGGGCTCCACCAAAGGAGACCTGCCAGGTTAGCGAAACAATAAAAAGGCAAGGAAAAACATCCTGGTTCCGAGGAGGAAGAGGGGGGAGAGGCGGGCGCAGGAGGGGCGGGAGGAAACGGGCCTGCTCCCGGGGGTGTGCGCACTGGGCAGCCCGGCCTGGGCCCGGGCCCTGGAGGCCACACAGCTGGAGGCTGACTTTCAGAAGCTCTGCAGTTAATTTACTCGACAGACCTCTGTGAAGTGGCCCAGGACTCTGAGGAAATCATAGAAATAATTTGTCTGGAGAGTTGACGACTGCTAGAAAATGGAGCCGTGGAGTGATGTTTCAGCACGAAGGGCTCTGAGGCCTGCGCTGGGTGACGGGAGGGAGCCTCAGGGCCTCCGAGGGGAGAGGCTAAAATCTAGTTAAGGGAGAAATGTAAAGTCTGCGAATGCGTTTTGTAAATCAAGATTGGGAAACCTGACATTCTGTTCAAATATAACCAGTATTTTAAAAAATCAGTTGTATACCATAGCCAGTTAAGAAAGAGATAAAACAGAGAAAGAGGAAGAAAGGAAGGGGGCTGAAAAGAGAAATAAGACAAAAAGAAATGAAGCTAAGGAATTTTTTCAAAAGACATACCAGAGCAGGACAATAATAATGATTATTATCATTATATTGCAGCCAAAACGTAGGTAGCATCCACTCCACGTCAGCCACTGTGCTAAGCATTTCACATGCACTGTCTCAATCCATCCTCACGACAGCCTTATGAGGTCCTCCCGTGATTATCCCTGCTTTTCTGATAAGGAAACTGAGGTGTAGTGAGATTAAGTAATTTGTCTAAGGTTACACAGCAAATAGTAAAACTGGATCCAAACCCAGGTCCGTCTGACTGCAATGAAAACCCAGTTTAAAAAAATGCAGAAATAGAGAAAGAATGAAATAAGAAAGAGCAAAACTAAGACTGAGCGCTCCAGAGAAAGGGTAACATGGACTGAAAGCAAAAGCCAGAAAGGACAGAGCCAGGCTTCCTCCTTGTGGGCTTCGGGGATGTCCCACTAACGACACTGGGATCCAAATTGCAATTTCCTGACACAAACAGGGATATGACATCTTGATGTCCTATGTAACTCACTGTCCAAATGGAATTCAGCACTCTGATACGATTTAGAAGAAAGGGAAGGAGCAAGGATGGGAGGAAGGGAGAGCGAGGAATCCATGCTGATTACATGCAAGTAAGAAAAGGCGGCAAAGGACGAAGATGATGGGTTTGAGTGCATTATTGGGAGATTATTGGGACCATTAGCAAGCAAAGGGAGGTCAGGTTTTGGAGGAGGAAGGGATGACGTATTTGCATGTATAACTGTTACCTGTTGGTTTAAAGTGAAGCTCACTAGACCTGTGTGAATGCTGGCAGATGGCTGAAGACGCAGAACTGGATTATAGTTGGAAGCGCTCAAACAAGTGAAGCCACACTGTGTTTTCTCTCCAATCCTTTGTCCCACAGTTCTCTCTACCTAGACTGTCCTACTTCCTTCCCCTTGGCCTCCTGGCAAAATCAGCTCAGAGATCACCCCTTCCAAGAAATCTTCCCCAGAGACAACTCTCTCCCTCTGGACTGTTTTATCTTGTTACACAATTCTAGCTTATTCTCTCGCACTCCTAGGTCTCTTATGAGAGACTGTGGCTCACAGCAGGCACTCCATAAATGTTCACTGAACCGAGGGGGAGGCAGAAGGTCAAGGGTAGAGTTGTGAAGGACATCCCATCTGATGGGAGGCAGAAGAGATGGGAAAGTGTTAGCCATGGCAATCACAGACAGATGACAGGACAGAGACGAACAACTGAAAAGGCTATTGAGATTTCCGAGAAATGTTCTCCCTTTCTCCAACTCCTCTCCAACTTTCCACTCATCCTTCCATGTCTACCTCTTCCTGATGCCTGCCTCTCTCAGAGACATAACGCCTGATGTGTTCCCAGGAAGCGTTCATGACTAACATGTACACAGCACATGAATGTTTACAAAGCGTGTCCATGTGGATCAGTTCCATTCATCCTTCCAACAACACTGTGAAGTCAACAAAACAGTTATCGTCTCCATTTTACAGATATGGAAGCAGGTACAAAAGTTAAATGACTTGCCCAAGGTCATAGCCAGTTCACTATATCACAACTAAAACATTGTTCTGTCCAGTTACAAGTGCTTTCACAGCCATAATTGTATTTGCCCCTCCTCAAAAATCTTGTTAGGAGCAGGAAAGTCTTTACTATCCCCAATTTTAATATGAGGAAATTAAGGCCTAGAGACATTAGGCAGCTATCCAATGCCACAGAGGCGGAAAGCGGAAGGGGTTAGGCACAGGTCCTCCAACCCCCGCCAGAGCTCCATGGCATCTCTCCCCAACTCTGCCAGCAGCCACAGTCAGTAGCACTCCATTACCATAAAGCATGACTGTACTAGAAATAATTCCTAACAAACCACAAGAATTCCCCTACCCAAGTGGATATGGTCCTCTTCAAAGAGGTCCCAATAAGACAATACTTACTCCATCAATACTGTTATTGCTCAAACCATTTTCTAAAATTTGCTACTTTTCTTTTTTTCATATATATGTATGTGCATATGTATATATACACATATATATACACACATACACACACACACACACACACACACATATATATATATATAAATTATAGAGATGAGGTCTCACTATGTTGCCCAGGCTGGTCTTGAACGCCTGGCCTCAAGCAATTCTCCTGCCTCAGCTCCCAAAGTGCTGGGTTTACAGATGTGAGCCACTGTGCCCAACCCAATTGGCTAATTTTCAATAGAGCCTGCAGAATATTATTCTCTTGAGTTTCCTGAATAATGATACATTTCCAACTCTTGATAATGATGTTGGATTATTTTGGAAACACAAAACTTCAAAGACGATCTGATGAAAGATGCAGGAGATGGAGATCCGCGACCCCATTTTCAATCCAGAAGGTTTGCTGCAAGAAACAACAGGGAGTTGCCTGTGTGGCTCACACACACTCTGAAGGTGGCTCTCAACTCCTTCAAACACTTGTGAAGCACGTATTGATAACCCCCAAAGGTTCTGATCTGAAGAATATTCATTGACCACAGAGGTCCAAGTGGGACTGATTTTCAAAGGCTTCTTATTTTGAGGTCACACCTGGCATACTGCTTTTATTTAATCCTAGTTGCCCTCTATGTGGTCATCTGGTCTCCTCAGATGACCATAGGTGAGGGCTGTTGCACTTGGTTTTTCTGACTTCAAATCATGAAAGTTGGCTCTTTCCTCTTCATGTTTAAGGCTAAGAAGCAAGAGAGAGTTCTAGGGATACCAAAGGGTGAAGTTGGCAGGGGTCCAACGAGGGGAAGACCAGGTAACAGAGGTCTTTGGAACATGGACTTGAACCCTAGGCAGGGAGCTTGCCCGCTGTCCAATAAAATACCTGGAGGGCAAGGTGCGGTTGGGGACAGGGAGAGTGTTGCTGTCAACACAATGACCAGTGTAAATGGGCACTGGTTTCAGTAGCATTTCTAGAGCTCTCCTGCCCAGGCATCAAGCCGTCTGCTTTATAGGTGTTATACTGCACTTATCCATGCTGAGCAGGGCTCTTTCTATTAATAGCCCATTTGACAGATGACAAACTGACCGCACAGAGAGGCTAAATAACCTACCACAGTCCTACAGCTGGCAAGTGGCACTGCTGGGGTTTGAATTGAGACTGTCTGATCCTTCCAAGCCGGGACCTCTGTGGCCTGTGATTGCAACACCAGCAGGGCTCTCATCCACACCCTGGCAAAAGATGACCCCTGAAAAAGTCTCACCACATGGCCGTAATAAAGGTCCTGGTGGCCAGGGAGGTGGCAGGAGTGAAACCCGTCCCTAAGTTGAAGTGTCTCCATCTCCTATCACCTAGAAAAGGAAAATGGAGTGGTTTTCAATTCTAGCCCAACATATGATAATCACTAGTCACAGCCCTGCACAAGGAACATCCCTCCAGATGACAAGCAGGTATCTCTCTCCTGACTCTTGCTACTCCTTCCTCCAATTTGATTCTTCAGTTCCAAGGTGGAACTGCAGGGCCACCTGAAGAGCTTGACCTTGGCCTCTGCCCTCTTCTTGTCACTTTTCTTCCTCTCCCATCTTCATTTCCCAGCCTATCAGAGACATTAAGGAGAAACTTGCCAACTTAAATCCATCTTTGCCTTCAGCACCTTCTTTGCACGGATAGATGGGGGCTCCTGTTATTCAGGGTCTTCAGTGAGGTCAGATCCTCCCTCAAGTCCCCCAAGACATTCCAGGAGTTGGGAACACGGTCTTGCCTCCCTGCCATGCCATTTGACCTGTAAACTTTACTCAAAAACGTTTACATGACAGGAAAGCTAGAATGAAGTTCAAGTACTTCAGAGCTAAAATATTAAGCAAAAGGAAACTGTCCATTTTTAATAGCCTCTGTAGACTTTGCAGATGGTCCTTCCAGCTCCTTAAGAATCCTTGCAACTAGAGCCCCATACCACGTGGTGGTACAGACCCTGCTGCATGATCCTCCATGGCACCTAGAGGAAAATTGACCTCCTTACCATGGTTCTCACGGCCCTGGGTGATCCAGGCACCCTGGCCTTCCTTCTTGCCAATCCTGAGACAAGGCAAGCTGAGTCCTATCTTAGATCATCTGCCCTGGCTGCTCCCCCTGCCTGGAAGGCTCTTGCTGCTATAGGCAGGGGGACGCCATGTGCCAAGTCTCCAAGACAGGAATGAGTTTGGCATGTATTAACAATTGTCTGGTGTAAGTGGGGAGCAGAGCAAGAGAGGGTGAGAGAGGTGGCTGGTCAGATCCTGCAGGCCTCATATTCCAATTTAGGGGGTCTGGATTTTATTCTAAGTATAATGCAAAGCTCTTGGAGGGTGTTAAGCCTCCAAGTAAGGTTGACCTGAGTTACATTTTAAGAAGATCACTCTGGCTTCTCTGAGTACAGATTAGAGAGAGAGCATAAGTGGATGCAGAGAACAGAAAAGAGCAGTGGGGAGGAAGACAGCAGATTCACCATGTATTCTGGAAACAGAATCACTTGGAGTTGCCAAAGAAAGAATCACGGTAGTGGGTGAGGAAAGGAGAGGAATAGAGGGTGACTTCTAGGCTTCTAGCTTAAGGAACTAGGTGCATGGTGTTGCTAACTCCCGACATGGGAAGAGGCAGGAGTTGACGCAGGGTTAGGGGGTGAGAATCAAGGATTCTGATTCTCTCTGATTTTCCTATTCTTTTTCACCGTCAAACTTTGTCACAGGCAGGCCTTCCATGCCTATCATACAGTAGGCAGGCTTCTTCCCACACTTTTAGAAGTCCCACTAAACAGCTCAGAATGGAGGCCAGTGGCCTGTCCCCAGACCTCATTCTCCCCAGTCTCCCTCTGCCTTTTAACTCAGATAGTTTCCAGATGAGAAGACAAGTCAAAGCAGAAAGCAGAAATATGATAACTTACACGGACCTTCACAGACCTCCACATTTGATGCGTAAACCGTGCTACATTCAGATTATCTGCCAATCCACAGCCAGCCTGCAAGTCACCCCCACCTCTCATTGCGCCCTCATGCGGGGCTGGCATCCCTTCCTCCCTACCATCCACACTGGATGTTCTCCACCCGACTGGAGCTGATTTCCTCTTCCTCTGTGGCTTTAACTACTGCCCCTCAGGGCTGAATCTGGTCCTGGCCTCCCTCTAGTTCAGTTCCACATTCTCAGCCATCCACAGAATACTTCCAAGGGGACATGCAATCTTTACACTGAAAGGCTGAAACTGAAGGAGCCTCTTTAACAGCAAAGAGCTCCTCTCCATTCTGTCCCATCATCCCCGTGGCCAGGCAGTCTAGTACTCCAGCCTTACTCTTTTAAGTGGCACTTGCATCTCTCCCTTTCAATTTCCACTACCTCCACTCTAACCCAGGCTCTGTCCTCAGTCTTTCCTCCCAACATATCAATATGAGGCCCAGCAGCATTCCAGTGCCTCTTAAACAACTACGGGGCTGTAGTGAGGGCAGATATGCATGTGGTTCATCTATAAGACCCCAGCTTCAAGCAGAAATGAACAAGCAAACTATGCTCTCCCTGTTCAAAAGCCATCCGGGGCTCCTTGGTGTGGATGGGATGAAGACAAACACCTTAACAGGCCTCTAAAGCCCTCCACAATCAGGTCTAATCCTCCTTTCCAGTCTTGTCTTCAATGATTAGTTGATTTGGGAGCCTAACTGGCCTCTTCAATTCCTTTTCTCCAGCCTTACTGGCTGTTGATCACCTCCATTTTGAAAAGTCTTGAGCTTTTCAACATTTGGGATTTTGCAGATGCCATTCATCCTCCATCTCTTTTATTTATTTATTTATTTATTTATTTATTTATTTATTTATTTATTTTGAGATGAAGTCTCACTTTGTTGCCTAAGATAGAGTGCAGTGGGGCATTCTCAGCTAACTGCAACCTCCGGCTCCCAGGTTCAAGCAATTCTCATGCCTCAGCCTCCTGAGTAGCTGGGATTACAGGCACATGCCATCATGCCCAGCTAATTTTTGTATTTTGAGTAGCGACAGGGTTTTACCATGTTGGTCAGGCTGGTCTCGAACTCCTGACCTCAAGTGATCCACCCACCTTGGCCTCCCAAAGTGCTGGGATTACACGCATGAGCCATCGTGCCCAGCCCATCCTTCACCTCTCTGTCTATCCACATCCCTGTCAACTTTCAAAGTTAAATCAACTCCCCCCTTTCCCACTGAAGTCTCCCTGGACTATCCAGCCCCCAGTGGTTTCCACGTCTGCATGCCCATCTCCACCCTCACCATTCCTTTGGTCAGTATGATCTCCCGTGGCATTTCTTCAGTTGTGAATCACTCATGCATCGTTAGTTTGCTTTTTACAACCTTGATGTGTGTGCTCCAACAAGACTGAATGTTCCCTGGGGGCATCACAGACATGCAATACAACCTCATCACCTGGCGTGACTCTTCCACATAGCAAGCCTTCCGCAAATATTTCCTGATTTACAAATCAGTCCAATTCGACACAGAGACATCTGCCATACTCCAACAAAAGAAGAGTGAAAAACCAGGATAGAAACGTCTTTGTTTCTGTCTATGCCTGATGAATGGTGAGTGGGTAGAAGACAGCATACATAGATGTTCAAATGAAAGCAATTTGACAGCATCTGCATGGAGTACCATTTAACCTCGCCTCCTACTGGGCAGGTATTCATAACAACTACCTCCCAATGTCAGCCACTGCTCCACGTTCCCAGGAGAGGGCCCATTCAGAAAGTCACCAGTTCATTTCAGCTTGGCTTATAATTAATGCAGCAACCTCTAGCATCAATAACCTATGGATTGGCATATGAGTAGGGTATAATTTACAATCTCTATATAAAATGTCATTTTAAAGACTTGTGGTCTTGTCTCAGGCAATTTCAAACAAAATTTTTAAAACATTTTTACTCAATAGGTGTAAAAACTCATTGCTACTGCCATCTCCTCATATTTTCCCCACCCCAACGCTGGCCCCTAATCGCTACAAAAAAGCAAGGCAAGGAATGGAGGGAGGGAGGAAGAAGAATGATGAGCGGGAGAGGATCTTAGAGATCTAGGACAACTGGCACCTCATTTTACAGATGAGAAAACTGAGACCTCCTGATATTGTGGGACAAGCAAATGGATTTGGTCAAAATCTTTTTGAATCCTGCTGCCTCCATTTACTGTGTGATCTAACCTCTCCAGGCTACTGTTTCCAGAACTGTAAAAGGGAAATAACATCCCTCACAGGCTTGTTTTCAGGTTAAATGGACAAGGATTGTGAAGGCACTGACCACACATAGGTGCTCAAAGGCCAAGAAGTCAAAAGTCAGACCCCAACTAGTTTCCTTCCTTGTTGCCTCCCCAGGATTCTTAGAAGAGAACATTTACTGCAGCTGAAACCTCCCATTCATACAAAAAAGACGCTGGAGACAGAGGGAAGCCACTGAAGAAGGCAGTAAGTGGCTAACGAAACCGCAGCTGCCATCTGTTCTTTGCTTTCTGAGTGTCTCTGGACAAGGACAAGTTAAACCTCAGGAACACTGTTTTCAGCCAGCTGGGCAGGGCTGCTGGAAGGTAGGAGAGATCACCGGGAGGGCAGAGGCTCCTTCCCCAGCCTCCAGGACAAGGATGCAGAAACTGCCCACCTAGGCAGCAAATACCTTTCAGTCTCCCTCAGTCCACACCATTCAGGTCTCTGGCAAAAAATAACAGTTCAGCATGTGCACACAGGCTGAGGAAAGCAATAAAAGGGTTCTTGCAAAGTAAAAAGGATGTGGCTTTTAAACACTCATGCACCACGGAGAGTCCCTTGCCCCCTCCCACCTTCCCCCTTCTATTTGGGACACCCTCCATCAAAGCAAACAGGCTTCTCAGGAATCCCCACTACCACCCGCCGCAAGCCTCCGCCAGGAGTGAGGTAGCGGCTTTCTGGAGGAAAGCCACTCTCCCTGCCCTGAGGGGCTGCCTCTTGCCCGCTGCACCTTGTAATGGTTCTCCCAGCAGCCAAGCTAAATGACAAAGTTGGCCCACAAAGTTAGAGCAATTCAGGCGACAGCTATTTAACAGTTCAGAAGGGGCTCCGCTCAAAGCACTTCCTTTCCTCTAGGGAGCTGCATTTTTCTAAGATTATTATTTCTTGGGCTGGCTGCTCAGCTACTCAGCGTCATTTCCCCTTTGGGTGGGAAAGTTCTTTCCTTCTGCATTGATTTTCATTATGATTTAAGCCTTCTCTCCCTCTCATCTGCAGATCTCACAATTAAAGCATAGCATATGGATCACAAAATCAAGGCACATAAACTTTGCATTCAGCTTAGAACTGTGGCTCGGAAGTCCTGAGTGGCAGAAAAACACACGCATAAAAAGAAAACCTCTAGGTCTCAGCATCTTGTCACCACTGGCTGAAACATCAGCAATAAACATCAACTGAACGGCCAGCAGGGTGACAGGTGGGCGCAAAAGCTTAACAATGGCTGTATAAACAGGGAGCTGCTCTCCAGGGACTTACAGTCTAATACAGGCAAACAACCCACATAATAGAATGCAAATGCGGTTACTCAGCAATGAGAAGTTGAACTCTGCCAGGAAGAGAAGAGCTGGGAATGGCCCACAGGGAAGAAAAGGACATCTGTGGCCCTTGCTGCTGACACTAGTGTATTTGGAAGTCCCAGGGGCCAGGCCCTGACTACCAGCATCCCCATGGCACGAAGGGGCTGCAGGCAGCTTCCCCAGCAACCAAATGGAGCACGTTACTTGTGAGACTCAGGGCTTGTTAGCAGCAGTAGCATGGCACCTCCCCAAACACAAAAATGCTGAGGGAGAGCAGGGATGACCATCTGTCAGGGGTGCTGCAGGGGCAGACATCTGCTGCAACACAGTGTGGACTGGAGAACCTGTGGAGGACCTCTCAGCATCAAGACCTTGCTGCCTTGTGAAATAAGTGATAGCATCTAGTGAAACATGAGGGCTAATCCAAAAGGCCCCCAATCCTGGTTATTAGAAAAGTCAGACTCACTGAAATCGCTGAACACTGGTTTTCTTATGTGGTGTTTCTTTTTTATCCCTAAATGACACTGCTTGAGCCACTACCAGAAAAACAAGCACAGGTCATGCCTAGATCCTTGGCCATATGAGTAGCTTCCAGCAGCTTCAACAGGTGTTCATTTCATCTCTTCTAATCGCACCTTTCTAACATCTCTTCAGAGATTGGGCCTTCGAGCCACTGATGAGGAGGCACTCCTTGGGTGGTGTCTGTGGGACAGCAGGAGACCAGGAGAGCCTACTTAGGTAAGAGAAGGTGGGCACTATTCCAACTACTCTCTCGCTGCTTTCTGGGACTCTCACACGTATTCCTTCCAGTACCTCATATACCTGAAGACTCCATCACTCACCTCTGCAAAGGAATCAAACTGGGAAAGCCACAAAGCCAAGACTAGCAGTGCTACCTGCCACACCTGTGAGGGATGTTTGGGTCACATAAGGCCCCAATTCTTACCAGCTGAGTCCTGTAAGCTAGCTGCCTCCACTGTCCCTATCTCTGTAATACCTACCTCTCTACGGTCTCTGGAGATCCTACCCCTAAGAGACGGAAAGAGACTCATGTGCCAGCCCCATCCAGCCAGGGCCCCTGCAAGTCAGTGTCCCTCCCACCTATCCCCTAACAACAAGATGGGGGCCATTCAGCTAACAAAGCCTGACTACTAACCAGAGAAATCTGCCTTCAGCTCTTGGGTGTCTCCTCTGAAATGTTCTCAGTTCTCTGCACTCTATCTTCTGTTTAGAAAAACTCACAAAATACTACAGTGTTCCTCAGTTACTTTTCTAGTTGGAGAAAGTTGGGAAATGTGCTCTTTTATGTTCTTGATTCCTTCCCATGGAACTTAGCAAAACAGTGTATGCTGTAAGTAATCTCAAGTCAGGGTCACTCTGGGATGTGTCTCCTACAAGTCTTCAGAAGCTTATCGCTCCTCTCCCTTTTCTTACTGTTCCTCGGTTTCTCAATCTTATACCAGTGATTTAAAAATTCACAAAATAAGGCATTTTGCGATAATGGGAATACTGTTGAATATGAAATTGAGTTTTTACAGGAGAACTTGATTTTTAAAAATCCAAACTTTTTCTTATTTAACTCTAAGAAGCACCTCTAGGTTGGAGGAAGCAAGCTAATTCACGTGCCAGAAAGTCTGCATGATATGAGAAACTTAAATGAATTGTCAATTACGCAGACAAAAAACTCAACTTTCAGGGGACCTCCAAATCAAGGTCCAGTGTTGCAAGCAACCCAGCTTCTTTGAATAGCCGGGACAGAGCATATGCCCTGTGTCACGCACAGGAAGGCAAAGGCTAACACCACCACATTGCTGACTTTGTTCAAAGCACTTTCCATTTATTTTTACTTTCATTTTGTCACATCATCACTAGGAGGCTAGAAGGAACAGGCATCATCACTTCCATTTCACAGATGGAGAAAGTGAGCTCAAAGAAACAACACTCCCAAGGTCATAATGGTATTATGGTTAGAATTCCACTCAGTCTGTGACATATTTTTCCAGATCATAAGAAAGAACTGGACACAAAGGTAGCAGGGAGAAGAGGTCAGTTCCTTCTCTCTGCGTGGAACGGGCAGTGGCTATCACGGAGCAACAGTTCATTGGGAAAGGAAAGGGGAGGGAGGAGGCTCAGGGATGGTCCTATATCAGCCTGTGCCTTGTAGGGGTTCAACCATGCAACCCCAACCGCGTTCCTTTGCTTTTAAGTCGAACCAGTAGAGCGTTTTGTTTCAAACTACGTACATCCTTTGTCCTTTACAATATCTCATGCTAGAATCCCTTAAAAATCAGTTATTTAGATGAGAAAGTCGAGCCCTGTACCTGGAGAGGCCAGTTCTGTATAGCGGAAAAAATGAAACTGGGGACAGGCTGACCAGATATCAGAGGTGAGAGATGCTTTGGAGCCTTTTTCCCTTTTGCTTTCCTTTCCTTTCCATTTTCTTAAAGTGGGGTGGAAGAGATACAGGGTACCCCATAGGAAATAAGTTTTCTTCCAAAGGGTTGGGGGAGAACGGGATGGTCACATCTCTCAGTCCAGCCAACGGCGAAAGCGTCCCTCCCTACCCGCCGACCCTCAGGGTCCCGCACACGCCAGGCGAGGAGCCCCCACCCTGGGTCGCGCGGCGCG
>NW_012100654.1:1968706-1996430 GCF_000951045.1 Mandrillus leucophaeus | reverse complement strand
AGGGCAGGAAGGGGGCTGGGGCCCGGCGCCTGGAGAGCGGCCCGGCCCGGGACAGCGGGATGAGGTCAGCGGAGCCACGGTGCTGCAACTTTTGTCACACACATGCTCCGCATAGAGTCTTCTGAATCGGGCACCACTTTCCCAACTCCTTAAACGCACAAGAAGTAGGTGAAAAGCAGGTCCTGGGTAATGTGATTAGCACCAGACTAGATTATCCCAAGTGCTTTGATAGGAGAGAGAAAGGGAATGGTCCCCTGGTCCCCAGCCCGCGCTGTCACCGCCCTTAATTGATTTGAAGTGTCCCCACTCCCACCCCCACTTCCCCTTCTTCAGGCCCCAGGGCTGGTGATGAACTCGTGTTTGCCAAACCTAACACCTCACCCTCCGGCCAACGCGAGAATCCGAGTATCCCCCACGCCCTCTCAAGCTTGGATGCTGTTCCCATCCGACCACTGCCTTTGGCTCACACCAGAATTCTGCAGAGATGTCACCGCGAGGACACCCAAACAGGCTGCAGGGAAAAGAAAACTGTGAATTCAGGCAGGCTAGGGCAAACTCATCATCAGGAAAAGAGCTGCAGATCGCAAATTAAACCAAATGATGCCCAGAGATCACAGAATTTTAAATGGAAACCTATGGGGAAAGATTCAAAGATTTCATGTAAACAAATTTTCTTGGTAAATAAAGTTCCATTTGTTTCCATAACCACTCCCTCCCCAGTAAATGAATAATAAAATGTCTAAAGTTTAGGACTGTAAGCCTCCTCATTAAGTGAAGAAAGAGGGGCTTAGATGGGAAAATAACTTGCTCAAGATTCTGAAGGTAGACCCGAAGACGAAATGATTGATCTGTGAATGATCGTGTGATATTGTTAATTCTGGTCTCCTAATTCACAGTTTGCAATAATTTGCAAACAGAAACAAATAGTATTGCAACAGAAACAAATGTTGCAGCTCCTTGGGGATCTTGCCAGTTCTGTTGGGGGCCCCTGTCTGACAACCAAATGCTCATGAAAATATGAGCATGCACCTCACTTTCAGGCCTGGCTCTCCATCCCGTTTCTCTGCTCTTCTCTGTTTCTCTGTCTCCAGATCTCCATGACCCACCTCCAGGAGAATGAGATCGTGGTGTTCAGGGCAGCTGCAGATGGGCCTAGGCCCACTTTCTGGTGACTCAGTACAAGTGAGTCATTTGGCAAAAAAAACATAAAGGAGGCTGTGTATAAACAAACTCACCTTAAACGAGGGAATGAGGAGTAAAGATTTGGTTTTATTTTGCTTTGTTTTTAAACAAACTAGCTTTCCAGGGCTCTCACACAGAACTTCCAGGTCTCTCCAAGAAAGTACCAAACAATAACCCCCCTGAAACTGACTTGGTTTGCTCTCATGGCCTGAGCTCAACTTCTCTGGATGCTGCTCTCACATTAACAGGCAGGACTGCACAGCTGCCCAGACCCAGTCAGACAAGCCCCAGCAGACTAGGACTGTGCTCAGAGGTTCTGGTCACTGCCACTCCCTCCCCTCCAAGGAGACCATGTCACATAGTATTGGTTGCACTCCCAGGCAAGCAGGAAGGTTTAAGGGTAGAATGGCCCTTACAGGCTTCTCGTGTGGATTCAGGGATCCTATGAGAGAATCTGCCTTCTCTACTAAGACCCAAGGAGTAAACATGTACCTGCCACCTCCCCGCAATCCTCCCTCACTCCCCCAGTCCCTTCCCACTTTAAGTACCACAGGTTTATCTCTCTCTAATCTTCTCTCTGCCTTCTAAGAGAAATGACCAAGTTCAGGGTAACTGCCAACTAGAAAGGGCTTAACCAGCAGATTAGGGGAAGGACACACAGGGAGAACGTGGAAAGATTGATCACGGTGTAGATGGATTCCAGCTCTTTTTCTTCTCCTCCTAGGGCAGAACAAGAGAAAACAGCAAGACAGCAAGAGAGAGCTGGAGGCAGTATAGAACCTTGGAAAGAACAGTTGACTTGGTGCTAGAGCCCTTGCTTCTTTTCCGGCCTTTACCACTGTTTAATTGTGTGATCTGGGCCACAGTTTCCAATCTCTAAAACAAAGATGGTCCTAGATGATTGCTAAGGAGAGTTCTAGCTCTGATGTTTTAGAGTTCAGTAAAGAACTTCCGGCACAGTAGCAAGGACGTATGAAATAGGTATCTCCCATCCAAGTACTGACCAGACTCAAGCCTGCTTAGTTTCTAAGATCAGAAAAGATCAGGCACTTTTAGGGTGGTACGGCCATAGACTAAAACAATTATCTAAGAATGTTTGTAGTGTTTCCTTCCCAGGGATGTGAAAATCCAGACAAGATTCTTGATCATCTCAGATAGCTTGAGAGGTCCTATCTGGAGCCAGGGTCATAAATCAGGTGACTTCTCAGACCCATTCCAGCCCTGGGAATCTGTTGATCTAGGATAAAACAGCTGGGAAGACAGCTCAGAACAAATTCCAGGACTGAGTGAGTTAACAGGCATTCCTGACCTCTCCACAGGTAGGAGTGGGGGCACCCCAATGTAATTGACAGTGAAATCAGCAGGGAGCCCAGTGTCTTTGCCACCTGAAACTTCATGTAGTCAGAGCTTTTGCCAGGGCTTTCCTGCCTCTACTTGTGTTAGTCAGACTAGGCTAGACTGTAGTAACAAATAGGCCACCCAGATGCAGCAGCTTAACACCATATGTGTTTCACTGTTGTTCCTTTGACAGCCTTAGACGCTGATGTTCAGCTCAATAGGCTGCGTGAAGAAGCTGTCCCATTGAGCTGAACGTCAGTGTGTAAGGCTGTTAAAGGAACAGGAATCCACATTATGAATCCATGTTATGGTGGGTCTGCCATACTCTACTATGGCTTCCAAAGTTGCTCTGGGAATTGGCATCCCAGTCAGCCAGAGGTGAAAAGAACATGGTGGTGTGAGCAGAGGTTTTGGTGGGCCCGGTCTGGAAGTGCCTCATCTCCTCTTACATTCCACTGGAGAGAGCATGGACACATGGCTCACCCAACTGCACAGGAGGCCGGGAAATGTAGTCTAACCACAGAGGCAAAGAAGGGGAGAAGGGATTTGGGTAGACCGCTAACAATCTCTGCCCTACCGCTAGATATCAGTAGAGCAGAGAAAGAAAGGGAGAGTAAAAAGATTCATCTTTTGGTCTCCGTTTCCTTCTTTATGAGGGTGTTGAATCAAATGATCTCTCAAGGCCACCTAATCTAACATTCAGTGGTATGAAGGGGCCATGAAATGTCCTTCCACACCAAAGTGAACAAACTGTACAGGTTCCTGCCACAGCGGATCTGCAGCTTGACTGGTAGACTCAACAGAGAGGACCTTGGGTTCTCTCTAACTTCTGTTCCGAAGCTATTCTCATTCCTTGGCCAAGTCAGGTGATCTCTATTGATCTGTCTCCTTCGCTGCCCAGCGGGGAGAAAAATCATTTCCCTCTGCTGCCTCCTGGGGTTGGTCTGAGGATATGATGAGATCACTGCCCAGAAGGTACCAGGAACTCTTCTGACTACAGTGGTCTGCATGGTGCCCTTATGGTAGCCAGAGACTTTTATAACACTGCATTCTAACCTGGCCCCACGGTGTGCCCAGTTCCTGAGGATGGTGCCTGTGCAGGATTTGTGGTCACGCAGGTTGGCATTGCCATGGCTGGGATGCAGTGGCAGATGCACAGCAGTAATGTCCAGGGACACTCAGGACTCTGATGCCTAGGGGTACCTGAGGGCTGACAGATCAGTTAATAGACACCTGGACTGAGCTCCACCTAGGGACAGGTAGGTTGGGCCCAGGGATCAGTGTCTCCACTGGGGCATCTGATGGCTTCTCTGTTATCTGCTCATCATCCTATTAAACCCTGAGTCTGTTTACTCATCCTCTCATCTGCTTGTCCCCTCCCACTCTTAATCTACAAGGTGCTTTCTGGGACGCTCTGTGCTTTATTCATCTTTATATCCTCAGAATCCAACATAAGACTTTCTTTTATTTAGTCATTCAACAAATATTTACTGAGTGACTGCACTGTGCCCGGCACTGTGCTGAGTGCTGGGCAAGTCTGTGACATCGTAGAGCTTAAGGGTTTGAAGGAGACAGACAGTAATTAGAAGAGTATAAATGTAAACTTGTCATGTGTAAGTGCCTGAAGGAGAGCACTCAGGAGGGTGTGTTGGGTTTTCCCGTGGACATGAAATTGAACCCTGATCTGAAAGCTGTATAGGCTGTTAACCAGGCAAAGGCTCCCCAAACCAGACTGGGGAGAGGATGTACAAGGCCCTTGAGACAGGAGGAAGTGGGATACATGGAAAGGACTGGAAGAAAGCTATTGTGACTGAGATAGAGAGTGAGGAAGAGCATGGAAGGAGGTAAGCCTGGAGATTTGATAGGAACTAAATCAGGGAGACCTAACAGTTCATTTTAAGGATTTGTTTATTTATTTTAAGAGTTTAAGGAAGTCATTATAAAGTGTTAAATAGAGAAGGTAGAGTACGGTGAAGGTGGAGGAGAGGAGGGGGAGATAAGGGGTGAGGGCGACATGATTTGGGATTGGAAATCGTCATTCTAAGATGATAAGAGGATAATGATAAGAGGAATAATATGATAAGAGGAATAATTTAGAAAGAAATAAGAACTGATGCCTGGACTCTTGGAGTCCAAGAGGAAAGTGATAATTCTTAGATAAGGGTAATGAAAGTGAATTCAGAGGAAAGTATGGATTTGAGAGATTGCAGTAGGTAGAATCCACCAGACATGTTGATAGGCATGGAGGATGAGGGAGAGAGAGAGTGGCAAGGTTTCTCAGGTTTCTGGTTTGCATGATTGGATGGATGGTGGTACCATTCACAAGGAGAGGGAATGGCGGACAAGAACTATTTGAATCTGCAGAGTTGGAGCTGAGGGGAGAGGTCCCAGTTTAAGGTTTGTAGTACAAGGGGATGGGATTACGTAGGGAAGAGAGTATCATAGTCAGAGAAGACAGGCTGAAAATGAGTCCTGGGGAACACAACATGAAATGGCTGGGAGAGGAGGCTGAGCCAGAAAAAAGACTGGAAAGGAGCCTCTGAGAGATAGGAGAAAACCCAGGAGAAGGTGACATCACCCCAGCAAAGGGAAGGAGATCCTGGCTCACAGTGTGCAACGCTGCCGAAAGGTCAAGTGAGGTGAAGACTGAAAATAGCCATTCGTTTTAGCAACGTGGAAATCACCAGTGATCCTAACAAAAGTGACTTCAGAGGAGTGTTCAGAGCACAATCCACATGGAGAACAGTGGGAGGAGTGAGAGCCGAGGAAGTGGAGCTGGTGGAGATAACATTTCAAGAGAGTTTGGCTCTGAAGTGGGAGAGTGAGCTGGGACAGTAACTACAGGGGAACGAGCAGAGGGGAGTTCTTGTTTTTAGGGGGAACATTTGGACGTGGAAATGGTCTGTGTGGGAGGGAGAAAGTCAAAGGTGATGGGATAAGGTTTCTGAGAAGCAGGACGGGATGGAATCCCTAGCCCAGGTGGACGGACTGGCCTGGGAAGAGGAAAAGAGGAGAGCATGGGATACTGCAGGGCCTGGACTTCCCTCTGAGACTTCAGTTTTCTTGGTAAAGTAGGGGACTTGACTTGTAAGAGAGGCGACTTGCTGTGAGTGGAGGGAACGAAGGGGCAGGCATGAGGGATTTAAAATTCTGGGAAACACCAATGTATTCTTTTCCTAGGGCCGCTGTAACAAAGTCCCACAAACTGGGTGGCCTAAAACAACAGAAATGTATCCTCTCACTGTTGCAGAGGCTGGAATTCTGAAACCAAGATGTCAACAGACCCATCCTCCCTCTGAAGGCCCCAGGAGAGAGCTCTTCTTTGCCTCTTCCTAGCTTTGGCGGTGGTTGGCAATGCTTGCTGTTCCTTGGCTTGTAGCCCCTGCCTCCATCATCATATGGTCTTCTTCCCACTGTGTGTGTCTGTCTTCACATGGTCTTCTTAGAAGACACTGTTACTGGATTTAGGACCCCCTATAATCCAGTCTGATCTCATTTTATTCACATCTGCAAAAACGCTATTTTCAAATAAGGTCACATTCATGGATACCAGAAGTTAGGGCTTGAACATATCTTTTGGGGAGACATAATTCTATCCATCATCATTAAGACATTTAGAAACAGTTGTAGAGAGGGAGAGAAATGTCCCAGCATGCCCAGCCCTGTCACAGGCCCGTGGGGACTGGTGAAGATAAACCAATAATGAGAGTACGCTGCAGCATCAGCTGCTCTCCCACTTGCTTCTCTGTGCTCACTGGCATCCTTGGGCAGAGCTGGGGCACCCCAGCCCTCTCCTGCTGCAGGGCAGGTTTCCCTCCCACAAGAACGGAACCTTCTGACCTCTCTTGACTCCTCCTCCCTTCCTGCCTCAGCCTCCATCTCTACCTCCCATTCAGTCCCTTTCTCTGCCCCAAGATACATGAAGAACTTTTGCAGACAGGAGCTACAGAGCTGGCCCCACAGCACCAGAGATGTCATAGAAGAGCAGAATTGCAGCCCTCCATGGCACATGGGCTACATCTACACTATTTTGTTCAGAGCTCCAAGAAGCAGGTGCATTGGGATTTTCACCAAAGAATGAAAGGAATAAACCCATCTCCTTATTTTTTAATCCCCCAGAAGACTTATTCTCTCCTTTCTGGAATGTCAGAAACAGTGTCATTTTGTCCAGGCTGCGTTGACCTCTTTGCTGGACCCTGGGCATAGGGAGCCCTTGCTGCTTCTCCACCCACCAGTGCTGAGCTCCAGGGGAGTTTGCCTTGCAGGTCCAAGGTGAGAATATAAACACCGCAATCCCTCTGAAAACTGGCTGGAACCTCCTCCAGGGAGGAAGGGTTGCTCATGGGCTGGCCAGGCTCCCAAACATCATACGCAGCATCCCGGAGCTCCAACTTAACACAGCTTGGGGCAGGTCCTCAAATGACCTTCCGTTTCTTGTCTGCCCATCTGAAAGGACCATTCCATTCCAAACAACATTCCTTTGATAAAAATTGGTTACACACCGTAAACATCAATGAGCCAGGAACATTCTCCAGTGCAACAGGATTCTGATAAAGCAGTCCTATTTTGCAAAACCTTCCAGTGTGAAACATCCTCCCCACAGCAAGCAGGGAAATTCCTGGGATGCCACAACACTGGGCAGAGTGTCCAGGGCCCCAGGGAAGGAGCAGAACGTCTAGAGGTGGAGCTCCCATTGTGGGCAGAGGGACCTGGGTTTTCAATCATCTGTTCATCAATCACTCACTCAACAAATATTTGCCAGACACGTCCCAAGCGCCAGGCTCTGGTGGAGTCACTGGAAACACAGTGTTTCCACATGACTGCAAAAAGCAGCGATGATTTCCTCTCGTCACACAGTCCAGGTTGACAGTTGGGGGCAATGTCCACACGCCTCTCTACCTCACTCGCTCTGTGAGTCTGGATGTATTCTTCCCCTCCAGCCCCCTGGGCCCTCATTCTGTTGGCTTTTCTGTTGTTGCTTTCTGTTTGCAGGTGTCTCTTCTTGAGCCTGTTTCTGGGTCTCACAGTCTCTATTCTTCAAGTCTCCCTTTATGTCACCAAGTGCCTTCCAGCCCAGCCACTCCTCTACCTCTCCATCAGTCTGCCTTTCTTCCAATCAATTCATCCCCATTTTTTTTCTCCTTCCCTCTTCTGTTTCTTCTCTTTAAGTGACTGTTGACACAGAACTAAATACATTTTTCTTAGGTTTGTGGAATATGCTTTCACATTCTCTGGTATTTAGTTCTAAAATTTATTGAAAAATGTTTGTATTCTTCAGTGTTGTCTGATTTTCTTATAACAGTATGTGTAATTCTCTAAAACTGTTTATTAAAATACAATGCCTGTATTAGTCCATTTTCATCCTGCTGTGAAGAAGTACATGAGACAGGGCAATTTATAAAGAAAAAGAGGTTTAATGAATTCATAGTTCCACATGGCTAGGGAGGCCTCACAGTCATGGCAGAAGGCAAAGGAGGAGCAAAGTCACGTCTTACGTGGTGTCAGGCAAAAGAGTGTGTGCAGGAGAACTGCCCTTTATAAAACCATCAGATCTTGTGAGACTTACTCACTATCATGAGGACAGAAAACCCACCCCTATGATTCAATTACCTCCCACTGGGTCCCTCCCATGACACACGGGGATTATGGGAGCTACAATTCAAGAAGAGATTTGGGTGGGGACAAAGCGAAACCATATCAATGCCTGTGGGAAAAAGTGCCCATGAAATGCCAAAAACATGCCATGCAGAGCTCCAAGAATCTCACTTACTGAACACACTTGTGTAGCCACATCTTGGACTAAAAGATACTTATGTTACCTTTCAATATTCTCCTCCACATGTGTCACCACTGCCCTGACTTCTCTCAGCCTGGATTCCTGTCTTTGATAAAAGACCAAATCCCTGGTTTTGTATTTTGTGGAAGTGAAATGCAGTCATATTGATTAGTTGGGTCTAGCTTCTGCTGTCCAGGGCTTCACTCACTTTGTTGCATTTAGGTATGGACTCTTCATTGTCCTTGTGAGGTGGTAGCCATTGTGGGGCTATCCTGC
Source organism: Mandrillus leucophaeus (assembly GCF_000951045.1). Lineage (NCBI taxonomy): Eukaryota > Metazoa > Chordata > Mammalia > Primates > Cercopithecidae > Mandrillus > Mandrillus leucophaeus. The sequence goes on along the minus strand of NW_012100654.1, from coordinate 1,987,858 downwards.
AATTTACTTTCTCTTCTATTGTTAATAGGTATTAGGGTAGTTTCCATTTGCAGCTGTTACAAATATGCTGTGGTTAAAATTCATGTACATGTCTTTTAATGGCATGTGTTACTGTTATAATCAGGAAAGAAAAAAAGAAAACTATTTCTATTTGGAAAGATGGGGATGGCCAAGTGGGATGTTTTCATAAAAGGACTCTGGAGTAGGAGACAGAACACAAGTCTTCATTCTGGCTTCTCCATTCTCGATTCTACAACTTTGGGCCAATCAGTTAACCTCAGTGAGTTTCAGTTTTCTTATCTATAAAATATGAACAGTAATGCCTGTCATTGGTAGGCATTACTACCTCACAGGGTAACTGTAACAATCAAATGAGATGATGGACATGAGGAAAAAAAATTTTTTAAGGTATCATGCAAAAAATAATGGCCAGGTGTGGTGACTCATGCCTGTAATCCTAATACTTTGGGAGGCTGAAGCAGGAGGATTTCTTGAGCCCAGGAGTTCAAGACTAGCCTGGGCAACATAGTGAGACCCTGTCTCTATAAAACTAAAATGAAATAAAAATTAGTCAGGCATGATGGCATGCACCTGTAGTCTCAGCTACTTTGGAGGCTGAGGCAGGAGGATCGCTTGAGTCCAAAAGTTCAAGGTTACCATGAGCCATGATCATGCAACTGCACTTTAGCCTGGGCAACAGAGCAAGACCCTGTTTAATAATAATAATAATAATAATAATGTATGGTATTTATTTCTCTTATTAAAGAAAATTTTAACAGCAATAATGTGATGCTCTTGATTTATCTGTTTTAAATTTTGAACTTGTGACTTTCATTAGACATGAGAGCTCCTGAATCCTTGATCCACTGTGGGCCACGAAAGAGAAATGTCTCAAAATGTCCAATCTCCAAAAGTCTATGTTTAGCATGAGCAAGTGGTAACATGTGGCCTGTGCCATGTTTTTCCCCTTCCAGGTGGCCCTTGTCTCGCATTAACTGGGGACTCCTGGTCTAGATGAGCAACGGAAAAACCGACCGAATGAGCTGTAAGGGACCTTAGGGGTAGACTCCAGCCCCTCAAGGGAAGCCATGTACCCACAGAGGATGCACAGAAGGCCAGGTCTGGACCTGTCTTCAGACAGCAGCCAGTGCCCCATCCTCTACCTTACACTGCCCAACCTCATATAGCGAGGATCTGATGAGAGTGTGGGTAGGAGACAGGACTCCAAGTCTGACGACCATCAGAGCCAATCTAAGACTCTTCACTCTCCACCAGCATGGATCATCTGTTAGTTTATGGAGTCTGCTGGAGTCCACACACTGGTGAAGATAGGCAGGGCGCCCTCCCACCCAAGTTCTTCCTCCTCATCCACCCAAAACAAACCTAGTGTCCTGAGGCTCATGCCCTGAAATGTGTTGTTTCCTCAGGCCTTGGCAAGATGGTTTCTACAAGGGGAGACCTTGAGCAACCAGCCCACAGATTCTTTGTGATTACCCACCACACCGGCAGCCCTGCGGTCAGTGCTCTGGGGATACAAAGCTACAGGCTCCCTGCCCTTGGGGCACTCCCACCTGGGTGAGGGGAGAAGTATAGCCTGAATGACAGAGAGTGATATGAGTGAGGAAGGGTCTACAGTGCCAGGGGGCTCTGAGGATGAGCAACATGTGAGAGGGGTTCTGAGGCAAGAGCTCCTGAGAGCTTCCTGGGGAGACAGGGAAATGAGTGAGAGCCTTGAAAACTACATGAAACTGGTGATTCTCAGCCCTGGCTGGACATCACACGTGCCAGGGGAGCTTTCACAAAATGCCAGTGCCTGGAACCCCCCTACTCCATCACAATCACTGGCTGTGAGGTCTGGGCATCAATATTCTTCCAAAGCTTCCCAAGTGGGTCTAATGTGCGGCCACACCTGGAACTGAAACTTACTGCACTAGGAAACAGAGACTCAGTGTAGGCTTTCAGCAGCAGAGGGACATGATCAAAGGGCACTCAAGAAACATTTATTGAAGGGAGAGGGCCAAGGCTGAAAAACTACCTATTGGATACTATGCTGACTGGGCAATGAGATCCTGAGAAGTCCAAACCTCAGCATCACACAATATACCTATGTAACAAACCTGCACATGTGTTTCCTGAATCTAAAATAAAATGTTTAGAAGAACATTTAGTGAGCACCTACTCTGGCTATCCAAAGATGAAGAAGATATGGCCTGGACACAACAATATATGTAAGTGCCTGCCCTTGTCCAGCCAACAGATTAGGAGAAAAAACTGGATCCATAAATATGTGTGATGTAAGGGAAGTTATTTCACATAAGTATGAACCAAGTGCTCTAAGGACATTGAAAGTTGCTAGAGAAAGCATTCTTAGAGATATTAGAACTCTTTCCTCAGAGATGTTTAGGAGTTTCCCAAGCAAAGAAAACGGAGGAGAACATTATAAATGGAAGACAGAGTACTACACAGGTGCTGAGTCCTATGGGGACCAGGTGTGCTCAGGGAATATTGGGAGAGGGGGACAGGAGGCTGGAAAGAATGGGGAAGATAAACGCCAAGGGCCTGAATTCTATCTGAGCTCTCAGTATTTGAACAATGAGACAGAGAGGGCAGATCAGAAAAGAGAGAGGAAGGTAGACCAGTTAGAAGCCACGGTAGTGATTCAGATGTAAGGTGATGAAGGGCTGGACCAAGGAATTGACAATGGGAATGAGGAAGGGAGAAACCCAAGAGAGATTTCCTAAAAAGGCAATGGAATTTGGTAACAGAACAGAGATAAAGAAAGAGGGAGAGGTGAAGACGGCTCCACAGTGACTAATTTGAGACAACGGGATAGATAACACAGCAATAGCAAAGACTGAGGACGCTGGGTAGATGACTTAAATTTTGTTTAACTCCAAGACATCCACACGGAGATGTATCCAAAAGGCTAGCAGAAGGACCGAAGTTGGATTGTAGAAGGTGAAGGAGGAAAATATAAGGAGAGAAAGTGGAATATCCAGATACAAACTATATACACCAGGCACTTGGCAGGAGAAGGAAAGAACAGGGGTGGCACCTGGCAGATCAAGTACCAGCATATTTGCCAGGACTGGCCTGTGTGTGGGTTGAGACCAGAGAAAGGAGGGGGAAACAGGAGTCACTGAGGACATGGTCCGTAAGGCATAGGAGCATGGCATCCAACAGAGGGGGAAGAGTTTGCCTTTAGAGAGGACAGGCATGTCTTTTTATTTTTTTCTTTTTATTTTTTATTTTTTATTTTTTTGAGACAGAGTCTCACTCTGTTGCCCAGGCTGGAGTGCAGTGGCATGATCTGGCTCACTGCAACCTCTGCCTTCTGGGCTGCAGCAATTCTCGTGCCTCAGCCTCCCGAGTAGCTGGGATTACAAGCACACCATCACATCTGGCTAATTTTTGGGGACGGGGTTTTGACATGTTGGCCAGGCTGGTCTTGAACTGCTGACCTCAAGTGATGCATCCGCCTCGCCTCGGCCTCCCAAAGTGCTGGGATTAGGCGTGAGCCACCACGCCTGACTAGGGCAGGCATTTTTTAATAGAGGTAGAGATGTCTGAGAAAACGTTCCCGAGGGCCCAGGTCCTAGCTAAAGAGAATAGATCAAAATTATCTAAAATGGGGCTCAGGAAACATTTTCTGTAAAGGGAAAGACAGTAAAATTTTAGGCTTTGTAGGCCCTATGGTGTCTGTCACAACAGCTGCAGAACTCTGCTGCTGCAGCGTAAAAGTGGCCACTGACAACGCGTGAGTGGGTGTGCTGTGTTCCAATAAAGCTTTCGTTTCAAAAACAGGCAGTGATTACTATTGTTAATTTTACATTATGTGAATTTCACCTCAATTAAAACAAAAGCAGGCCATGGGTTTGATTTGACCCATGGGGCTGTAGTTTGCAAACACCTGTTCTATCTAGACAGTGGGGCAAGAAGGGTGAAGGGCAGGAGGGGGAGGAGCACTTGGGGACTTAGAGAAGACAAGGGCTGGGCTGGCTTCCATGGGTCCCAGGAACAGTGACCAGTGAGTGATCTGAGTTCAAATCTAACTCTGTCACTTCCTAGCTATGGGACTTTCAGTAAATTACTTATTTACTTATCCCGAGCCTCAGTTTCCTCTTCTATAAAATGGGGGAAAAGAGTACCTAACTCATTGCATTGTTCTGAGAATCAAATGAGATAATGAATGTAGGTGGCTAGCATAAGGGTCAATAAAGATTTTCTTATTTAATTTTAGGATTGACTATGAATTGCAAGACCCTAGCTGTTCCTAGGACTCCAAGCCCTGCCTGGGCTCCCTGGGATCATGGATCAGCTCTTCTGTGGACTGGCGTCCAGGCAGGGCTTGGAGCCCTAGCAGCCAAAGAGGTGAGACTGGAAAGAAGGGAGGAGTTGGGGCTGGGGTGGGAGGTAAAGGAAGAGGCCCTACTAGTCAGTGGCAGAGAGAACAAAATGTATATCTCCAGATCTACAGAGAAATAGACCCCACAGGTGCAAACACAAACTTCATGCACACGTACACACCAAGATGATGCAGCCCATCTCCACCATGCTTAGTAAAACAAAGTTCTGAAGTGCTTTGTCTTCAGCTCATCAACTTGACCCACAGGGATGGGCCTCGCTGCCGTGTGGTGTATTGGACCCCAGTGTGGACCAGTGTGTCTCACTGGCACCAGCACATGAAGCTCTGGTCTGGGACTCCTGCTGCTCACTGCAGAGCCTGGAGCTGATGAAGACAGCTAGTCACGGACTCAGGGCAGCCCAAAGCCCTTCCACCTGTGCTTCTCAAGCTTTAACGAATCACCTGGGGAGGGGTTGCTTAAATGGAAGGGCCCCAAATCTGTATATTAGAAGCATCCCAGATGATTTTTAATTACATCAGTGAGCTGAGGACTACACTTTCAGACACAAGGCTTTACTTCCTCATCTTTCAAGGCAGTCGTATGATGGTACAAGGAGGTCCCCAACTTCCTTCCTGGACTGCGGCTATACAGCAGGGTCCACCCTTATCTCTTATGCTTCTTCCTCATTGCTCATGAGAAAAAGATAATCTGAGGTTGTATTTCTTGGGGTAACATGAGTAATTCTGAAATAAATGTGAGGATGTTCCAAGACACTGGGTTTATCCAGAAAAGCAAAACACCAGTCCAGAGAAGAGCTGATCCAGTGTTCTTCAGCCAGTAAGAAAATGTTATGGGTGATCTCTCTTCTCAGAACACTTCAGTTGAACCATCAAGTGCAGCCTATTCCAAGACCAGTTTGCTCTCATGCTGGCCATCCAAGAGGTCTGTGCCCGATTCTCGCTTCTTCATCCTAGAACACTCTGTTGCTAGCACCTACAAACTGAGCTTCAGGCTGCTAGGGAAGCGGTTGCTGTCATCTAGTATCACAGTTTGTCTGAATCAAGCAAAATAGCTTTGCACATGTAGGCATTTAATACATACTTAGTGAGTGACGGAACAAATCCATGATGGGTTATACAGGCTGACAGCATGTCAAGAATACTTAAAACCATAAATTGAGATGATTGCTTACAGAAGATATACCTCTACTCCTGCAGATTCAGTTGATTGGGCAAAAAGACCAACACAGATCATGAATAAATGACAGTGTAGGAACCTAAACTACAAAGTCATCCACTACACACACACACACACATACACTCAATTTATCAAAATGTATATACAGTCATGTGGCATTTAATGACAAGGATACGTTCTGAGAAATGTATCCTTAGGCAATTGTGGTGTTGTTTGAGCATCATAGAGTGTACTCACACAAACCCAGAAGGTACCGCCTACTATGCACCTAGGTTGTATGTCATAGGCTACTATTCCTATGCCACAAACCTATACACCATGTTACTGTACTGAATACTGTAGACTACTGTAACCAATGGTAGTCGTTTATCTAAACATGGAAAAGGTGCAGCAAAATACAGTATAAAAGATCTGAAAAGGTACATCTGTACAGGGCACTTACGGTAAATGGATCTTGCAGGACTGGAAGTTGCTCTGGGCGAGTCAGTGAGTGAGAGGTGGGTGAATGTGAAGGCCTGGGACACTCCTGTGCATGACTATAGACTTCATGTAGTCACTGTGTTTAGGCTACACTAAATTTATAAAAATATTTTTCTTTCTTCAATAATAAATTAACCTTAATGTAACATTTTTACTTTATAAACTTAATTTTTTAACTTAACTTTTTGTCTCTTTTGTATTAACATTTAGCTGAAACACAAACACATTGTATTATACAAAAAGATGTTCTTTCTTTATATCCTTTACATCCTTATTCTATATTTTCTGCTTTTTTCTACTTTTCTATTATTTTTCTAATTTTCTAATTTTTTTCCACTTTTAAAATTTTTTTACTTGTTTTTACTTTTTAAACTATTTTGTTAAAAACAAAGATACACACATTAGCATAGATCTACACAGGGTCAGGATCATCAGTATCACCATCTTCCGCCTCCACATCTTGCCCCACTGGAGGGTCTTCAGGGCCAATAACACACATGGAGCTGCCATCTCCTGTGATAACAATGCCTTCTTCTAGAATACCTCCTGAAGGACCTGCCCGAGGCTGTTTTACAATTAACTCTTTTTTTTTTTTAAATCTGGAAATACCAGATTCGGTTTACTTTAAATTTTAAAAAGAGATTTTAGCAGATTTAATTTTTCTTTTTTCTACACTACTTAACTCTTTTTTAATAATTAGCAGGTGTACACCCTAAAATAACAATAAAAAGGTTGAGTGTGGTGGCTCACACCTGTAATCCCAGCACTTTGGGAGGCCAAGGAGGGCAGATTACTTGAGGTCAGGAGTTCAAGACCAGCCTGGCCAACATGGTGAAACCCTGTCTTTATTAAAAACACAAAACAAAATTAGCTGGGTGTAGTGGTGCATGCCTGTAATCCCAGCTACTTGGGAAGCTGAGGTGGGAGGATCGCTTGAACCCGGGAGGCAGAGGTTATAGTGAGCCAAGATCGTGCCACTGCACTCCACCCTGGGTGACGGAGCAAGACTCTGTCTCAAACAAAATGAAAAATAAAAAATAAAATAATAAAAAATATATATATACTAAATATATATGTATACTAAATATATAAACCAGTAACATGGTTGTTTATTATCAAGTATTATGTATTGTATATAATTGTATTAATATGTGCTATACTTTTATACAACTGGCAGTTAAGTAGGTTTGTTTACACCAGCATCACCACAAACACATGAGTAATGTGTTATGACATTATAATGGCTATAACATCACTAGGTGATAGGAATTTTCTTATACAATCTTATGAGACCACTGTCATATATGTGTTCTGTCATTGACCCAAATGTCATCATGCGGCACGAGACTGCATCTAAATGAATGTTGTTCCTTCCAAATCAGCCCCTTGGGAAGCCTCACAGAATTATTCCAGTGACACAGTCAATCCTCAAAATGTGCTGCATGGGTATCTCATCTTTGGAATTTGCCTCAAGAGTTGGTTTACTTTATGGTCACACCTCATTTTTGACCCAAAGAAGGTGATTTAGCTTGATCAGTCCCCTTATTCCCAGGCTTAGTTCCAAATGATTTCTGGTGCTTCTAGGAATCAAAAGAACTCTCAAAGGATAAAAATTTATCATCCATTAGAATATTCAAAGACTCTGAAGAGAGTACCAAAAATGGAATCCCAAGCATGATTTGAAGAATGGCAGAATTGTTGGCTGGAGTGTATGATTCACCACAGAAGACACAGCTCTGAAGGCACAAACTTAGTCAAGTCAGGAGACTCACTCATTTGCCCTTAATAAGGAACCTCATCCAGTTTTCTCATCCAGCAGCATGGTGGCAGGAACTGGCTAGATGCCCACCAAACGCAGTCCTCTTCTTCCTGAGCACACAACTGCTCTGTAACTCCCAGACTGACTTTCAGTTTGACAGATTATGTGTCTACTTCTGGCCAACTGAATGCAGGAAGTGACAGGAGCCCTTTCAGCCTTGGCCCCTAAAACCTTTCTGGGTTCCTCCATGTGTCCCTCTTCTTTCACCTGCCAGCTGGGTGCTGAGAATTCAGGGGAAGACTCTGAGGTCATAGAAGATGTTCAAGCCATGCAACTGAAGGAGGTCAGGTCCCTGAATGACAGTGTAAAGAAAAACTTCTCATTTCCTTCTGACTTGCACTGGACTGTAACATGAACTAAGAATAAATTTATAGTGTTCAGTCACGGCAATGTGGGGGCTGCTTGTTACAGCAGCAACTCTGGCCTGACTGACACAGACACACAGAGTTACACTGAGTTGCCTGTGTGAGAAGCAGCTTAAGTAGAATAGAAATTGACACTGCCATTTGGAGCATTTATCCTTATGACTTTCAGTTTGGGGTTCATATTTGAAACCAGTGTTGTTTTCTCCATCGTCAGCCTCTTAATACATATGGTATACGTCACATTGCACAGATCAGCACTCGTCAAGCCCTCCTGCTGGCTGCTGGGGCATGACTGCTAATTCTTTGAAATGCCACCTGCCCTCAGAGCTCCCCAAAGTGAATCTGATGTATACCACATGGCCCATATTTTAAGCAAGGCTTCACATTTGGTGAGTTCAACCTTCTCTAACAGAAACAAGAAAGTGCACACATATACACATGCACTGGTGTGTGTTATTTAAAACAAGATAAAACAGAAAAAAACAAACCCAGGCTTTCCAATATTTTAGAGACTCTCATTTAGAGAATCACTCTGCATCTTTTAGAAGGTGGCTGTGTCCCCCTTCACGCCAATGAATGGTGGTGAGCCTGCGTCCTCCACTTACCCTTGGCTGGTTGGAGGTTGGGAACAGGGAGCTGGTGCCAGCCGTGATGCTGCAGAATGGGCTGCATTCCCGGAAGCACAGCCAGCTGGAGACCCCTGATGCTGGTGGGCCTTTCTCACCATCTGCTTTGCCTTCTACTTGAATGTGGCCTTCTTCCCAAGAAGAGTGCCTTATCAAGAGTCAGGGGCTTAAGCCTCTCCTTCCTGCCTCAAGCTGACAAACTGGCATCTGTTTCTGCTGTGAGCCTCCCCAAAGGAGCCCAGGTACATCTCCAAGATGCAGGACTGCTCAGCAGTATTTGGTGAGCACAGATTTCTGCAATCCCCCTGCCGATTGAGAAGTGCAAGCAATGTAGAAAAATCTCCAGCCCACACACTTCCACAGTGGATCCTCTCCTCTCAGACGTCTATGAGGACCTCAAAGAGATAAGACAGAGCAAGACGTGAGTTGTTTACTCTCGGGTAAGCCACGGTTCAAAAGAACTGGAGAGCAAGGTAGGTTTTAAGTAACATTTCCAGCCAGGTGCAATGACTCACGCCTGTAATCCCAGCACTTTGGGAGGATGAGGTAGGTGGATCGCCCGAGCCCAGGAGTTCGAGACCAGCCTGGGCAACAGAGTAAGACCCTGTCTCTACAAGAATAAAAAATTTTTTTAAGTTACCTGAGTATGGTAGTGAGTGTCTGTGGTCCCAGCTACTCAGAAGGCTGAGGCGGGAGGATCGCTTGAGCTTGGAAGATTGAGGCTGCAGGGAATTACGACTGTGCCACTGCACTCCAGTCTAGGTGACAGGGTGGGCTCCTGTCTCTAAATAAATAAAATAAAATAAAAAATTTCCAAGGCTCTGGGAAGGGAGGGAGAAGGCTGGGCAGAGGAGTGATACAGGGTAGTGGCCAAATAAATTTGATCAGCCAAGAGGGTGGCTGGGTGGGGCGGTGGGCAGAGCTGAAATGGCAGTTGAGCGGCAGCTCTGCAGCTTCTCCTCTCTGATTTGGGCTTGCAGGTTTCCTGGCGCTGGCTAGTGAGGGTGCGCCGCTGTGTCTGTGTCTCACGCGATACAGCATGACCTGCTGAAGCAGAACCCCACTGTGCTCCGAAATTCCAGGTGAGCAGGTGCCAAGACACACTGCAGTTTTCATGGCTTTTTGTTTTTTTCTTATAGTGTTGCCTACAGTAAATGGCATGGAATGAGCAGGGGTGGTAGGAGAATATTCTTGAGATGCTCCTCCACATCCCCTACCAACACCCCGTCTTTATCTCCTCCAAAAAAATGTGTCTCACTGTTTTAGTACTCACAACTCCACGTGGAGGAAGGTAGGATTATAATTCCCACGTTACAGAGAAGGGAACCAAAGCTCGGAGATTAAGAAGCCCTCCCGATGCCACAGAGCTAGTAAGTGCCACAGCCAAGATGGAAACCAGAGATTTTCTTTCCCAATTCCCATGAATTTGCAGCTACACCAACCTCCTTCTCAGGTGACCTCACTTAAAAGTAAAAGGCAGGAACAAGAGGCCTGGGCTGCAGGTAGGCCGGCCCTCTCCTGCCTGGGGCCTTCTGCCCCGTGTGTCTGTCCATCTCATTCTCTTGGTTCAGAAGCCTTGCCATGTCCTCTCACTAACCTGGTTTGAAACTCGCTTCCTCCGAGAAGTCTCCTGGGTTTCTCCCTCACTGGTTGTCTCCCCGGCACTTGTGGATTCATCTTATAGCATGTTGCTTGGCTGCGTGCTGTATGCTTTGTGGTTACGCTCCAGCCATTTCCCGCATGCCCCCAAGTCACATATGGCAGGCAGAAGGATGCCCCTCCAAAAATGGTCTGGTCCTAATCCCCAAAGCCTGTGAAGATGTCACTTACAGGACAAAAAGGACTGTGCAGCTTTGATTAAATTAAGGATCTTGAGACGGGGAGACTGTGCTGGATTATCCAGGTGGGCCCAATCTAATCACAAGGGTCCTTCAAAGCAGAAGAGGGAGGCAGGAGAGCCGGAGAAGGAGGTGAGATGGCAGAAGCAGAGGCCGGAGGAGATGTGCTTGCTGCCTGCTGGAGCTGGAGATGCAAGGGCCCCGATCAAGGAAAGCAGACACCCTAGAAGCTGGAGAAAGAAAGGAGCCGACCACCCCGCAGAGCCTGCAGCAGGAGCCCAGCGCTGCCGACGCCTCGATTCTAGCTGGTGAGACCCATTTCAGCCTTCTGACATCTAGAACTGTAAGATAACAAATCTGTGTTGCTTTAAGCCACTAAACGTGTACACATTTGTTGTAGCAGTCACAGGAAAGTAACACTGCAGGGCTGGGTGTACTGCTCACTTGGTTCCTGTCTCTACTCTCCCTCAAGACCACTTCCACAGGCCCCCAGTGCCGCTGGAGCTCAGCATACACTGGGGGCTCCGAGAACCGCAAGTGACTGGCCCCTGCCCCTGCAGGGGTCTGGGCTGGCTCCTCAGCCTCTCCTCCCGCTGGCCTAGTCTCAGGGGTGGAAAGCCCCTGCTGGCCCTCCCCCCATTCTCCAGTGTAGCAAGGAGAGCAGAAACAGGAACCAACCAATGTGTCAGGGAAAGAGGGGATCAGAAGCTGGATTTTTCCTGAACCTGGATCATGCAAATTCATTTTAAAAATAAAACCCTGTAACATTTACAGGATTGATTTTTGCTGTCACTCTCCAGCCTTCCCTCCTCATTCTTTAGGCTCACAGGGCGGCCTGCAAGCCCCTTCAGGATCCGACTTTGCCTACCTCTCCTGCCTCAGGCTGCTGCAGCCCATAGGCTCCTGAAAGCCTAAATTATGGCCAGTCCCCACACACTGTGTCTCATCTCCTTGCCTTTGATCACACTGTCCCCTCTGTGTAGATGCCCAGCCGTCCTCTCTGCAGCTAACTGCTTGGGTGTGGGTCATTTACCTCCTCCTCCAGGGAACCCTCCCTGACCATTGTCAGAGTGAGCTAGGGGCTCCTTTGCCCACCCATGGACCCTGGCTCTGCCGCTCTCTCCACTGTCACCACACTGGACTTTCTTCAGTCCTCACTTCCCTCCTCTACTTATGGAGAGGATGGAACTCCCACCAAAGAAGAGGGAACACTTTGTCCCCTGCTCCACCTCTGCCATCCTGTATTTCCTCCTCCCCACGGTGGGGGGCGATCTGATTGGTCACTGCCTGGACCACCCTGCATTGGTAGGCAGGGCCCTGAGCTGAAAGGTAATGTGTGGCCACCACATGGTCTCCGTCCATCTGTCACTGGGTGATGAGACCAGCTGCCCTCATCACCCAGATGGGCATTCTTTCTCTTGGTGCCAGCTTCTCATCCATCCTCATGGGGTCTCTGGATTCTTAGACTTAAGAGGAATAAAGGTAGACTCTAGAGGACCTGTGTCAACCCTCTGATCTTGACTGCATTCTCCACTACAGCTCTTAACAAAAACTGTGCACCCTCTTCCTGGTATTAATACATTAACAGACACATTGTTTCCCATCCCCTCAGTCGAAAACCTAGAGAGAAGGAAGGATGATGGAATCCTGGACCTGAAACTCCCACACTAATTTATCATTGTGCAGGATACCCCCTATTGTATAGGTGAGAGGACTTGTTAGCATGACTCCCGGAAACAGCTGAGAAAATCACCGCCGTTCTGGTTCCTCACCTGAGTTTAAGAATGCTCTGGCATTGGGCTGTACTCATCCTTAAGGTCTGAGGGTGGTGGCTGGGGAGTCTGCTTTTACCTGCATGGCCTATGATCATATTTTTACATGATAGAGCTCTGAGACTGGTGAGGTGTATCTGACTCAGATGAGATGGTTTCAGGCACCCATCTACAAAGTTATGAGTACAGGTGCTCCAGCCTTGGATGGATGGGTGGATGGAATGATGGATGGATGGATGGGTAGGTCAATGGGTAGGTGGGTGGGTGGGTAGATGGATCATTGGATGAGTCAATCTATAGACTGTTTGCTCTGAAGGGAGACATTCATGGGCCCAGAAGGTCTGATACAGCACTCACTCATTCAGACGTTCTCACCTACAACTGTGAACTTCTTGGTAAAATTCAGGCCAGGAATCTGCCCCTCTCCCTATCTTAGAAAATGTTGCCAGTCTCACTGTCACATATACTGGCTGTACTGACATTTTGGGGGCATCCTTTACATAAGAATGATCCAATGACATGCATGTTTTGTCTTTCTGACAACCTGTACTTACTACTGACCTCTGTCAATATACAGGTTATTTATAATCCCTCTTAATGTGCCAACTCAGATCCTCTCTGCTCCACCCATCTCTGGGGCAAGGCCTTGTTCCATCTCAGCTGCCACTGGAACCAGTTCTGGTGGGCTGCAGCAAGTGTCTTCTTGCTGCAGCCTGCTAAGCACTCACGTTGTACAGGTCACAATGGCAGGGTGACTGGTGCCCACCCAGAGCTAACTTTTGCTTATGAGAAGCAGAAGCCAGTAGATGAATTCTGATCCCTTCCTACCCCTAGGGTTCCTGTGGTTTCTCAGCAGAGTCCTTTGAGGTGAAGCATCATTTGCATGTGATACTAAGTGGTTGCTAGCCCTCCTCCCCTGCTTTACCCCTCTTTCCTCTCATCCTGCTTCCCTGGCTGCACTCTCCAATCACGGGATAGCTCATAAGCCTCCACTTTCTGAGAAACCCAGGCTAAGACCTGGTTACTATTACTATTTTCACAATCTAGCTGGAGTGAAATACAAGATTTTTGGACCTCATTAGAAAGTCAGCCTGTGTAGCACCTGCCTCCTACACTAGACTGGGCCGTTTATTTTGGTGGTTCCCAATGTGGAAAATAATGTTTGAATTCTTTATCACGCTCCATTCTTCTCTTATTCTTTTCCATAAAATCAATCACATTAGGAGGACGCTCTTCCTGGATACTTGGATATTCTACGGCATTTGGTTTTTAAGCTTGGTACCATCTTTTTCAGACTACTGGTTTTCAAACTCAGTATTCTCCTTTTCAGAGTGGTTACTTTCTTAAGTGTATAATTCAATGAGTTTAATAAGTGGATATAATCATAAAACCACCACCAAAATCAAGTTACAGAATAATTTCCCCAGCCAGACGCAATGGCTCATGCTTGTAATCTCAGCACTTTGGGAGGCTGAGGTGGGAGGATCACTTGAGGTCATGAGTTCGAGACCAGCCTGGCCAACATGGTGAAACCCTGTCTCCACTAAAAATACAAAAATCAGCTGGGCCTGGTGGTGCACACCTGTAAGGCCAGCTACTCGGGAGGCTCAGGCAGGAGAATCACTTGAACCCGTAAGGCAGAGGTCGCAGTGAGCTGAGATCATGCCACTACACTCCAGCCTGGGTGACAAAGTAAGACTCCATCTCAAAAAAAAAAAAAAAAAGAAGAAGAAGAATTTCCTCACCACAAAAAGTTATGTCATGCCCTTGGCAATCGATCCCCTCCCAGACCCAGACCCAGCTTTCTGTCAATTGTGCTACTGCCTTTCCTGGAGGTCAAATAAAACTTCAAGTATTTTATCTTTTGTGCCTGGCTTCCTTTACTTACCCAGTGCTTTAAAATTCAGCTACATGGTTTCCTGTGTCAGTATTTTAATACTCACTAGGATTCCATTGCGTGGATGCAACAGGATGTTGATCCATTCTTGTCAATACAGAGTTGGGTCATTTCTACTTTCTGGTTATTTTACATAAAGCTACAATAACATTGCTTATTACCTCTGGACTGGACGAGCTGGACTTCCAGGCAGTCCTGGATAGAGATGAGCCTGGGGGCAGGAAAGGCCAGGACCTGAAGACAACTGGCAGCCACAAGACTAGAGCTCCAGCTTCTTTTTGAAAAGATTTCTCTTGGCTGCCACACAAGAATGATACCTTGACCAGGGTGGCATCAACATGAAAGGGGATATACTTGGCACTACAGCAATTCCAGTTGCTCTTCCAGCCCTCAGTCTCCAGGTCCACTCAATGACAAGGAGCAGAAATAGATATATTAAGATTAGTGATGGCCAAGTGGGATGGCTCATAACTGTAATCCCAGCACTTAGTGAGGCTGAGGCAGGAGGATTACTTGAGCCTAGAAATTTGAGACCAGCATGGCAACATGGCAAAATCCCATCTTTACAAAAATTACAAAGATTAGCTGGGTATGCTGGTGCACTCCCAGCTACTTGGGAGGCTGAGGCGGGAGGATGGCTGGAGCCCAAGAGGTTGACGCTGCAGTGAGCTGCACTCTAGCCTGGGAGACAGAGTAAGACCATGTCTCAAAGGCCAAAAAAAAAAAAAAAAAAGATTAGTCATAACAGCACAAAAGGAAAGGAGCAGGCACGATAAGCATCTGTCCACTGAAAAGTCAGGGCCAGTTGCTGTGATTACCTCGAGCCCTCAGGACACAGATTTGAGGACTGACCCAGAGGTCTTGAAATGGAGAGAATCAAGCTTAGTCTAGATGGACACCATCAGAGATATCAGCTTTAAGCATTTATCACAGTTACCAGTTTACATTTTTGTAATTTTTTAAATACATGCTTGTTTCCTAGTAGAATATCATTCCACTTGTATCCTACAGTCAGTGATATCTGATTACTGGTTTCTAGACTTTCGAGACCAGTCTCCTGGGCAGGTGCTAGAGACAGCCTCTTCGCAACACTGCTGAGGAGTGTGGGACATCCTCTAAACAAGAGACCTTATTCCTGCTGCTCCAGGAACTACTAGAGGCTGTCACAACTGTGGTCCCTTAGGCTGAGCTCTAGGCCCAATATGTAGTCATGATATCTAGGCCACAGGATTTGGCCCACAGAGCTCTGTACTCTTTCCAGGAGGCTCTTGGGCAACAATGCAAATGAGACCACACCTGAATTTTGACCTATTCCCTACCATTCTGCTGTCCTCTCTGAAGCAAAGTCAGGACTCCCCACAAAAGCCTTCCCTTCCCTATTAAACTATTGCCAGTAAATGACTGTGACAAAGCACCAACTGAAGCACACGCCTTGGGAGCACAGGTGGCTCCTGCACTTGGTGCTTAAGGCCAGCAGTGCCTGATTCTATTCTCAATCCATCCCATGCAATGAGCAGAAACCCCAGTATTGAAGTGGCTTAAACTCTTTGTCACACAATCCAGGGCAGTGAAAGGCAGGCAACTCCTGAGCTAGAAGAGTTGGAAACTCGATGAGTCTCATACAGGCATCATGTGTGGAGCCAACAATATCCACGAGAAAGGGCAACCATCTCTGAAAGCCCTGAGACCCCATCTCAGGTGCTCTTGGCCAAGGTTGTATGATGTCCTTACCTAACCTGTCAATGGGGAGGCAATAAGGGCCCCCAAAGGGCTTAACAGTGGTTACTTTTTTTTAGCTTGTTATATAGAATTCAAAAAAGCAGATTCAGTAAAGGTTCTGTGATAGGCTGAAAAAGGACCCCCCAAAAGACCCACATCCTATTCCCTGGAACCTGTGAATGTTTCCTCATTTGGCAAAGCCTTTGCAGATGCGATTAAAGTACGGCTCTTGACATGTGGAGATGATCCTGGATCATCTGGGTGGTCCCTGAATGCAATCACATGTATCCTTACAGAAAGGAGACAGAGGTAGACTTCATACAAACAGAAGAGAGGGTGATGTAAAGACGGAACAGCAAGATTTGAAAATGTTGGCCTTAAAGATTTGATATGATCACAAGCCACCAGAAGCTGGACGAGGCAGGGAATAAATCCCTCGTGGAGCCTCTGAAGGGAGCTTGGTCCTGCTGACACCTTGATTTCATCTAAGTGTTAACTGATTTCAGACGTCTGGCCTCCAGAACTGTGAAAGAATAAATTTCTGTTGTTTTTAAGCCATCCAATTTGTGTAATTTGGTATAGTAGCCATAGGAAACTAGAACAGCTTCTTTTTAAAAAGGGCCTGGGTAATATACCAAAAAAATTAGCCAGGCGTGGGGGTGTGTACCTATAGTCTCAGCTACTTAGGAAGCTGAAGTGGGAGGGTCGTTTGAGCCTAGGAGGTGGAGGCTGCAGTGAGCTATGATCATGCCACTGCACTCCAGTCTGGATGACAGAGTGAGACTCTGTCTCAGAAATAAATACAAAGGTCCTCCAAGGTCACCCAACTTAGCCCTTCATGGCTACAATCTGTCTTTTTCAGCATTTCTCCTTCCTACATGCCTACTGCCAATTCAGACTCTGCTTTCTAATGATGCTCAGAAATCTGGTATTTAACCAAAGCCGGATTGCGAGAACAGTAACCATAAATCAAACCTCATCTTCCAGGAGAGAACGTTAGGATCTAGCTGACCCTTCATCCTGACCTTCCCAGCCCTCACCCACGCTAAGCCCCTTCCATTCAACAGCTCAGTGTTTCTCAAAATGCGGTCCAAGGATTGCCTGCATTGAATCACCTGAGGCACTTGTTAAAGATGTAAAGTCTAGGACTCCATCCCAGACTTGCCAAATAAAAAGTTTAGGGGTGAGGTGCAGAAATCTGCACTTTTTTTTTTTCCTGAGATGGAGTTTCGCTTTTGTTGCCCAGGCTGGGGTACAGTGGCACGACCTCAGCTCACTGCAACCTCTACCTCCCAGATTCAAGCAATTCTCCTGCCTCAACCTCACAAGTAGCTGGGATTACAGGTGCCCGCCATCACGCCCAGCTAATTTTTTGTATTTTTAATAGAAACGGGGTTTCACCACATTGGTCAGGTTGGTCTCAAACTCCTGACCTGAGGTGATCCACCCACCTCAGCCTCCCAAAGTGCTGGGATTATAGGCCTGAACGACCAATGCCCGGCCTGAAATCTGCACTTTTGACAAGACTCCCAGGTGATTGTTAGCACACTGACTCATGAGAACTTCCACCATAGAAGGAGCCAGAAGTGATCCAACAATACTTCCCTCTGTGGCTCGATGGCAAAGCGTCTGACCCTGGGCCAAGTGCTAAATTTTTCCGGGGAAAGCTACTGCCACAGTCCCTGGTACTGGGTGCTTGTGATGAATGTCAGGCACAGCTCATAAGGAAACCAAAAGAGTACTGTCCCCTCATGTCTTTCATGCTGCAAAACAGCTGCAAAGGCATTCCAGGAGTTGAGGACCACAGATTCTTTTGAGAACATGAGTCACCATTAGGCGATTCATATTAACTCTAAAATTAGAAAGACCCTCACTAAACAATAGTAGTTTACAAACGCATGTACCTTTTGATCCTGCAATTCCACTTTTGGGAATTTATCCTAGAGATACACTTTATGCTTGTACATTTGTACAAAATTATTCGCTGCAGAGCTGATTGTCATTGCAAAAGATTGGAAAGAATCCAAACGCTCATCATTGTGGAAGTGGTGACATAAATTATAACACACTTATACAACGAAAAAAAATGAAGAAATGGCATATGAATTGATATGAAGTGTCTCTAAGATAGATTGTTAAGGGAAGAAAGGTGCAGAACACGTGGATAACATGCTAACTTTTGTGTATAAAGAGAAAATGTGAGACTCTACATTTCTATTTTTGCTTGTGTGTCCATAAAGAAATGCTGGATGTATGGATGAGAACAGTGGTTACCTCTAGGCCAGGGTAGACAGGAACTGAGCAGGTGGAGAACAGGATTGGAGGGAGACTTTTCACTCTATACATAATTATAACTTTTGGGTTTGGAACCATGTGAGTGTATTATTTATTCAAAAAATAAATAATACAATAAAATATAAAACATACATTTATTGTGGCCCTCTGCACAGGCAACCTGGTTGTGGGTCAGTTCTAGTTCTCCACACCTGGGAGTTTTGGTGTCCTCTGCTAGTTTTAGTGGCTGTGTAGAGCTTTTCAGACTGGGTCTTAGGTTGCAGAGGCTAGCACCATTCCTGATGTCACCCTGGGTGAGATGTGGTCCTCAGAATGCAGATTTCCTTTTTTGTCTTTCTTTCTCCTTCTTCCACATGTTCTAAGAAAACGTAGACTTCTGGCCAGGTGTGGGGGCTCACGCCTGTAATCCCAGCACTTTGGGAGGCTGAAGTGGGTGGATCACGAAGTCAGGAGTTCAAGACCAGCCTGGCCAACATGGTGAAACCCTGCTTCTACTAAAAATACAAAAAATAGCTGGGTGTGGTGGTGCATACCTGTGATCCCAGCTACTCAGGAGGCTGAGGCAGGAGAATCTCTTGAAGCTGGGAGGCAGAGGTTGCAGTGAGCCAAGATTGTGCCACTGGACTCCAGCCTGGGTGACAGGGCAAGACTCTGTCTCCAAAAAAAAAAAAAGAAAGAAAGGAAAGAAAGGAAAGAAAGGAAGGGAGAAAGAGAGAAAGAGAGAAAGAGAGAAAGAGAGAAAGAAAGAAAGAAAGAAAGAAAGGAAGGAAGGAAGGAAGGAAGGAAGGAAGGAAGGAA
>NW_012100654.1:1962789-1964076 GCF_000951045.1 Mandrillus leucophaeus | reverse complement strand
GCCCAGCTAAGTTTTGTATTTTTAGTGGAGATGGGGTTTCACCATATTGGCCAGGCTAGTCTTGAACTCCTGACATCAGGTGATCTGCCTGCCTCGGCCTCCCAAAGTGCTGAGATTACAGGCATGAGCCACAGCACCCAACTTCATAGGGCTATGAAGTTACATCTGGGATCAATGGCAAAGGATCCCATGATTCACTAGCAATGTCTGGACATGGAGGGTGGAAATACTAGCAAGTACAACTCGGACATCTAGAGTCTCAAAAACCAACAAAATGCAACCAAATGAACACTGGGTTGGGTTTTGCCTGGATTTTCCTAGCCTGCAGCTCTAGCTCCTCACTGATATTGAAAGGGGACGGAAGGGTGTCATTCCCCAGAATCCCAGGGCCTTAAAAGGTAAGAAGCAGTAGTACTGCAAGAGTGGAGGAGAAGGAGTGAGATTAGGGCACATGTGAAATATACCTTCTCTAGGAGGCTTCTATTTCTTAGGAAAAGTTTTTTTTCCCCTTTCCTGTGTATCTGACCATAGAGGTCCCACAGAAATCCTCCAGGATCTCCACTTTATTTCTATACTTGGCCTCTGCACTGTCCCCAACCCCATCATGTCAACTACCTCTGACTCAGATGGAATAATGTGCGTCCTAGCGTTACATTTCCCTTGGGCTTTAATCTTGTGTGTGATTATGCATTGATGCTAATGTGTCTTCGACTGTAAACTCACTGAGAGTAATGACTTATCACCCCAGCAGCCAGATTCTAAATAAAGCCTCTGTTCTTGATGACTGAGGACAAGAAGGGAAGAGGACATGAGCCTAGAGGAAGCTTCTGATGAGCCGAATCTGGGGGCCGAGTGGTGGAGTGCAGATGAGAGCAATATCTGGTCTCCCTGAGGTGCCCAGTTGTTAGGTTCCCATGCCACAATCCAGGCCCAAGCCCAGCCACGAATGGGACACCCTTGGCACCTCCCAGGACTCTGGACACTCATCCACACTGGCACAGACCTGCAGGAGGGGAGCAAGAGAGACCTCATCCACCGGAAAAAGCTGAAGTTGGAGGCTGATCCTGCAGGGAAGACATACACATAACCATTTTTGAAGGTTCTACATACGCATGTAGAAGCTCAGTTTTAATAGGGTGAATGCACACCCCAGTACACACACACGCACAGAATTAACACAAATGTTTTCCTTTTTCAGTCTAACCAAACAATATTCATTGTAATCCTCCAATGACAGCAGCCTACTAAGGACTTTTACTCATGTGAATCTTTCAAAAATTTATTTCT
>NW_012100654.1:1958978-1962279 GCF_000951045.1 Mandrillus leucophaeus | reverse complement strand
AAGGGAGGAAGGGAGGAAGGGAGGAAGGAAGGAAGGAAGGAAGGAAGGAAGGAAGGAAGGAAGGAAGGAAGGAAGGAAGGAAGGAAAGGAAGGAAATGTAGATTTCCATTGTCCAAAGTGACAGTGGAAGGATGGGCCTTGAGTTTCTCAGGGAGGAGAAGCAGCCCCACGAAGGTTCCGGGCTTGGGTCCACTGTGCGTGGGACAGCTCCGAAAGAGGAAGGTCCCAGCGCTGCATCTAGTAGGGAGGCATCAGCTGCTCCCGGCTCATGAGGGAGGAGTGGTGGTAGCGATCCCGAGTGGCAAAGTCTGCGTTCTCCTGGGTGAGCTGAGTCATCTCCATGTCAACCTTAGCCAGGGATGGCGCCAAGATGATCTGCTCCTGAGGGGACCGCAAGCTCCTGCAGTGAGAGAGACACAGAGGATGGTGAGGAGGACAGAACAGAGACTGAACAGTAGAGGTGAGTCTCCTGGGCATAGAGAAATTATTTGTAAACACATATACATTTAAATGTTTAAAACATAATTGTTAAAAGGTATATGTACAAGAATATATGAACTCAAAGCACAAGAAATACAAAGTATCAAATAAAATAGAGAGAGAGAGTGTGTGTGATATTTACCCTCCCTAAGTAGAAAGTATAAAGTTGTACCTACCTGATAGGAAATAACTGACAAAGAGAGGTTTTGCCTTCCAAATGGTATCATGCTGGGGCTCTGTAGCTTTTCTTTGCTTTTTTGGTCAAAAATAATGGAATGGAGAGGCTGGAACATTGACAAGAGTGGAAAGAGAAAACTTCTCGTAGATGTATTGAAAATAAAGTTGAATAAGGAATGATTTCAAGAGCTAAGGCTCACACAGCAAGCAGCTAAGAGGGACTGCAAAGACTTTTGACACCAAGGTGGCCTCAAGTGAAGAACAAGTCCCATGTGGATCCCATTGTCACTGGAGTCTGCATATAGTTTTGGTTGGGGTAAACTGGGAAAGAAAAATGCTAGGGATGCACAGGGAAAGTGCTAAGAGGAAGAAAGGAGTGAGGAAAGCTCAGCTTGGCTGTCCGGGCAGCTGCTACAGAAGGCAGACCCAGTCACAGCTCTGTCCCTAATCAGCTAGGTGGCCTCCGGAAACCTCTTTACCTCCTTGTGTCTCTATTTGCTCATCTTCCCGGGTCTCTTCCAGTTCCTATAGTCTGTGTTAGGTCCTTAAGTCATAACTTAGACATGGATTTCCTCTTAAAATTTTTACTCTAAAAGAATCATCTACTTTATGAGTAGTAAGCTTCAATTGTTTGAATATGGAATATATTTGAGAGTTGCGAAAAGGTAGAAATCTAATGTTATAGATCTGTGGAACTTAAACAGAAAGTTTCAATGGACTGTGGCCAAAGGTCCTGCTATAGAAGTTCAGATCACATGACTATGTCATTACAGCCAGTTGTTGAGAACATATATAAATTACATAGGTCTCTGAGGGTTCTTGAGAACTGAATTAACTTCTATAAAGTCTGAATCTCCAAAAAGGTTAGGAGGTGACAAAAATGTCATACCAGTCAACATGTAAGTGTTTTTGCTAATGCTTTTGTTTTGATTTTTAGGTGAAACCATTACATTCTTCTGAGTCTGGAGAAATAAAATACTTCACTCTCTAGTCTAGAATGACTGTCAAATCCTCATTTGGACAGTTGCTAGTGCTTCAAGAAAGAAAGCCCTCTCAACGACAGGCTCAACTTCACAGAGTTCACAGGAATTGTAGGCATAACGGAGGAAGTAACCTAGCCAAATTCTTCTGCCAAAACACACTCTACATTCTTCTTCTTCTTCTTTGGTTTTGAAGAGCATTTTGGGGGTTATAGTTGGGGATTGGGAGGGGAACTTAAAACTACAAAGCAGAAACACAGCTACCAATCTCTATTTTTTTTTTTATTTTGTCTTATTTTGATTATTTGAGACAGTCTCATTCTATTGCCCAGGCTGGAGTGCAGTGGTTGATCTCAACTTACTGCAACCTCTGCCTCCCAGGTTCAAGCAATTCTCATGCCTCAGCCTTCCAAGTAGCTGGGATTACAGGTGTGCACCACCATTCAGTTTTAGTAGAGATGGTGTTTTGCCATGTTGCTGAGGCTGGTCTCAATCTCCTGGCCTAAGTGATCCACCTGCCTCAGCCTGCCAAAGTGCTGGGATTACAGGTATGAGCCAGTGCATCTGGCCAATCTCTATTTTAAAATAAATCACCATTTTTGGGTTTTTTTGTTCTTGTTTTTTTTTGGAGACAGGGTCTCACTCTATTGCTCAGACTGAAGTGCAATGTTGTGATCTCAGCTTACTGCACCGTCTGCCTCCCGGGTTCAAGCGATTCTCCCGCCTCAGCCTCCCCAGTACCTGGGACTATAGGCACCTGTCACCATGCCTGGTGCAGGGTTTTGCCATGTTGGCCAGGCTGGTCTTGAACTCCTGACCTCAGGTGATCTATCCGCCTCAGCCTCTCAAAGTCCTGGGGTTACATGTGTGAGCCACTGCACCCAGCCTTTGTTGGTCCTTTCACCCTCCTGAATAATCGTCCCAAAATATCACCCAGCAGCCATGGTGAGGCCAATAAGTTTGATGTTGATTTAGCTGAGGCCTCTGCCGCCCACCTCACAGCCTACAGAGCCTGGTTTTGTGTTATGAATGGTGTGGACTGATTCTACTCCAACCAAAGTACTGTCCTTTTCTAAGAATAATCTCCCCCTAGTACATTCTTCTTTCTACATAGCACTGCTGTGGCCTCCAAGGTGAAATCCTAGGAATTCAGAGTACAATATAAGGAACGGTGACCTTCCATGGCATTCTTAGGCTTTAAAACCAGAAATGACTAAAAATATTCCTGTAAATCAGGCAAGGCAAAATAGTCTCACCCACACACCACTTGCAGCTCCAGAATCTGTAGGCAGCTTTTACATGGAATCTATTTCCATTTAAACTCTACTCTTTCTCAGGACTGGGTTGTAGGCGAGAAGAGATCAGTGAAGATGTGTTGTGACCTGGCTCACCCAACCTTGTGCATCAGACAGGACAAGAGGCAGAGATCACTCACCCTCCCTACAGCTCCACAAGGGACATTGAGCCCAGATGGCCCAAGTAAGCAGATGACAGCGTGCTCCCCATGCACCCCAGCCTCCATCCCTGGGCCCTCTCCCTGTTGGTTTCTATAGCCCTTCTTGTCATCCCAAGCTCCAGCAGGAAGGCTTTATCTCTTGTGCCATCTTGAATAGATTGGCAATGTTCGTGAAGAGTTGTCTTCAAAAGGATTCTTGGGAATGGAG
>NW_012100654.1:1945367-1957678 GCF_000951045.1 Mandrillus leucophaeus | reverse complement strand
ATGTGCGTCCTAGCGTTACATTTCCCTTGGGCTTTAATCTTGTGTGTGATTATGCATTGATGCTAATGTGTCTTCGACTGTAAACTCACTGAGAGTAATGACTTATCACCCCAGCAACCAGATTCTAAATAAAGCCTCTGTTCTTGATGACTAAGGACAAGAAGGGAAGAGGACATGAGCCTAGAGAAAGCTTCTGATGAGCCCAATCTGGGGGCCGAGTGGTGGAGTGCAGATGAGAGCAATATCTGGTCTCCCTGAGGTGCCCAGTTGTTAGGTTCCCATGCCACAATCTAGGCCCAAGCCCAGCCACGAATGGGACACCCTTGGCACCTCCCAGGACTCTGGACACTCATCCATTCTGGTACTGGCTCCACACTGGCACAGACCTGCAGGAGGGGAGCAAGAGAGACCTCATCCACCGGAAAAAGCTGAAGTTGGAGGCTGATCCTGCAGGGAAGACATACACATAACCATTTTTGAAGGTTCTACATACGCATCTAGAAGCTCAGTTTTAATAGGGTGAATGCACACCCCAGTACACACACACGCACAGAATTAACACAAATGTTTTCCTTTTTCAGTCTAACCAAACAATATTCATTGTAATCCTCCAATGACAGCAGCCTACTAAGGACTTTTACTCATGTGAATCTTTCAAAAATTTATTTCTAAACTCCAAAATCACTCCCAAAAAACTGGATAAAGTGCTATAAGGAAAAATGCAGAAGACTTGCTAACTTTAGTTCTAGCAATTAAAAAACTTTGATAATTTTTTAAGACTCATACTGGCAAGTGTTGAATACACGCTATGAAATTTTCTACTAGACCATACAGTCATTGAGAATAGGGAACATGTCTTTTTCATCCTTATAATCATCACAGTACCTCATGGGATGTGGAACTTAAGAATTTTTTAACAGGTGTTAAGTGAATCAAATAGTTCCACATGTAGAAACGTTAGAGCTGAAGTTTGAAGTGACACTGTTATTGATTCTAGCCAAATAATCCTGACATCAAACACACTGATTAGAATAGGGTTCATCAATTGATAAAAATCCATCCCTCCTTTGGTGTAGGTTTAAAAAAATTCACATAGTAAATTACATATAACTTTAGAGAAACAAATCAAATGTGATTTTAGAAAATGCTTTTCTAAATTATACATACATATGATTGCAAATTGATTGATTAGATAATGTTCAATATACGATCAGGAAAATAGCATTATTTTAAGAGGCTTATGTTAGAATCTCCACAAATATCAACAGTATGCAGCTGATAACATGTTTCCTCAATATAATTTAGGCCCTTATGGCTAAAGGGATGATAAATTTTAGATCTGCATTTGCAATTGCAAAGAGAAGATTTCTAATATATTTTGAGATAGTCAGAAGGAAGAAAATAAACATAAACATTTTATTAACTCACCCTACTTGAGTGTGATAATTTAGATTCTAAATTATTTGAATTTTACATGGACATTGGCCTCAAATTTGATTTCATGTTTTCCTATGAATAGATTTCTAGGAAATATTGAAATTTCTTAAGATTAAACTACTTTTTAAGAAATACAGAAGCAATCACTGAAGTAATCACTGTTAATTAAAATACATTCTATCCATGAAGTCAGCTAACATAAGGACCTCTTCTTAACATTACTGTTTTTCTAAATCAGTATTTTTAATACACACGACTTAAAATGTTTGAAGTGCATTTCTTTCAAAGTGTTTGAAGTGCATCAGACTATTCTAATTCTAAAGAACCTTTTTTTTTTTTTTTTTGAGTCAGAGTCTCACTCTGTTGCCCAGCTGTAGTGCACTGGCTTGATCTCTGCTCACTGCAACCTCTGACTACCGTGTTCAAGCAATTCTCCTGCCTCAGCCTCCTGAGTAGCTGGGATTACAGGCGCCTGCCACCATGCCTGGCTAATTTTTGTATTTTTAGTGGAGATGGGGTTTCACCATATTGGTCAGGTTGGTCTTGAACTCCTGACCTCGCGATCTGCCCACCTCGGTCTCCCAAAGTTCTGGGATTACAGGCATGAGCCACCATGCCCAGCAAACCCTTTTTTTGTTGTTGTTTGTTTGTTTGCCTAGATAGTTATGGGCCATTTGATTTAGTTAGTAGTTTTAACTTTAATAATAAGTTGCTTTATTTTAAATTGGGGCATCATAGAATTTTGCTGAAAAGGGCTCTCTAATGTATTTTTAAAGAGCTTTATTATTAAGGAATAATTGACATGCAATAAACTGTGTATTGACTATATTTTCTTCTTTTCTATATTCTGGATGCTCGGGCATTTTGGATCTTGATCCTGGAGGGTCTAGCTAATTCCTAGATACTGAATAGCAAACAATTCTCCAGTGGGTGGGCTTTTGATATACAAACCAACCAATCCAGGACCCTCCCTTTAATGTAGTTCTTTATCAAACTCTCCCACACCAAGCCAATATTACCCCTGCCCTAAATCACACCAGGACGAGACAACTATAGTTCATCCCTATAGCCCAGAGTCTGCTACTATTACTCAAATTATTCAATCCTAACCTTACACAGTGTACCTACCCTGCCTTGCTCATTCCTTTTCACAGAAACCCAAAAAAGGCTCTAGGCCATGATCTCCCCTCTTCCTCTTCTGCCCCATGACTGACCCTGGTCCATCCCCACCTGGCCTTGCATGTCATGCCAAACCTCCTGTTTCTAATGATCTTCCTCCTTCATGACAGTCATTTCCAGGTCTGTGTGTTTTACCACATCTGATTAAAACAAATCCTGGGTACATCTGCAGAACAAACTGCATGTAAAGACAGTCCATGGCTTGCAATTATTCTTTATGATTGGTTTATCAGGACATAATCCCATCATTAAGTCAAGGAGTATATTTAAAGTATACAATTTGGTCTGTGTGTGTATATGTGTGTATGTGTATATATACATGTGTATATATACATGTGTATATACACATACATACATCTAACCATGTATACACTGTGAAACCATCACATAAGCAAGATAATGAACATGTCTAGCACTTCCAAAAGTTTCCTCAAGCTACTTCATAAGATCTCTCTCCCATATATCCTTACTCCACTCCCATTCAAAAGTATCCACTGATCTGCTGTCACTATAAATTAAACCCAGTCTCACAAGTGTTTTTTGAAGCTCAGAAGTCCTTAATTTTGATAAAGTCCAATTTATAAATGTTTTTATGCTTTTGTTGTATTTAAGAAATCTTTGCTAACTAACAGTAGCAAAGGTTTTTCTCTTACATTTCCTTCTAGAAATTTTATAGGCTTAGGTTTCACATTTAGTTCTAATATCCATTTTGAGTTATATTTTTATATGGTATGATATATGGGTGGAAGCCTGCTTTCTGCATATGGCTTTCCAGTTGTTTCAGTGCCATTTGTTGCAAGACTATTCTTTCCTCCCACTGAATTAACTTTGAATCTTTTTCAAAAATCAGTTGACCATATATGTGTGGGTCAGTTTCCGAATCCTCTACCCTGTCCATTGATTCACTTGTCTAGCTTTTCCACACCATACTGTCTTGATGACTTTAGCTTTTAAAATCAGTCTTGAAATCAGAAAGTGCAAGTCTTACAACGTTATTCTTCTTTTACAAAATTGGTTGGGCTATCAGGTCCTTTGCATTCCCATATAAATATTCTAGAATCTGATTGACAATTTCTATAAAAAGGCAGCTGAGATTTCGACTGGGATTATGTTAAATCTATATAAAAATTTGGAGATACTTGAAATTTTAAGAATATTAAGTCTTCCAATTCATGAACATAGTATATCTCTTCATTTATTTCCTTAATTTAATCTTTAGTTTTTTTTTTCAGAAATGCTTTGTAGTTTTCCTTTTCTCCTCTGTAAATATGGTGAATTACATTGATTAACTTCAAATGCTAAATGAACCTTGCATTCCTGGAATAAACCCACTTGATCATACTGTATTATTCTTTTTACATATTATTGCATTCAATTTGTTAAAATTTTGTTAAGAATTTTTGCATCTATATTCATGAGATATGTCAGTCTATAGTTTTCCAAAGAGTTTTTATAGAATTAGTATTTTTTCTTCCTTAAAGGTTTGGTTGAATTTATTAGTAAAGCCGTCTGGGCATAGACTTTTCTCTCTGGTAAGGTTTTTAATGACCAGTTTAATTTCTTTAAGAGATGACCTGAATAGCCCCATATCTATTTCTTCTTGAGTGAGCTTTGATAGTTTGTATCTTTCAAGGAATTTGTCCAATTCATCTAAGTTGTCAATTTATCAAGAGAAAGCTGTTCATATTATTCGTTTATTTCACTTTTAATATCGTAAGATTTCTAATGATGTCATCTCACTCATTCCTGGTATTGGTAATTTGTGCTGCTTCTTTTATTCTGATCAGTCTGGCTAGAGGTTTATCAATTTTACTGATCTTCTCACATAATCAGGTTTTTGCTTCATTTGCCTTCTCTATTTTTTTTCTGTTTTACATTTTATTAATTTCTATTCTGATTTATTATTTCCTCTTCTCTTCTTACTTCAGGTTTAATTTGCTCTTCTTTTTCTAGTTTCTTAAGTTGGATGTTAGGATCATTAATTTGCAAATGCTCTTCTTTTCTAATGTAAGCATTTGATGCCATAAATTTCCCTTAGCTACATCCCACAATTTTGCTGTTCCATTTTCACTTTTATTCAGTTCAAGATAAAAGTGTAATTTCACTCTGCTTTCTTCTTTGAATCATGGATTATTTATTTTCTGTATTTTAATTAGGGTTATGTAATATTCTTTAGTTTCTAAATATTTGGGGATTTTCTTTTCTTTTTTTAAATTTTTTATTTAGGAGGAAGAGTCTTGTTATTTTGCCCAGGCTGGCCTCAAACTCCTGGTCTCAAGTAATTCTCCTGCCTTAGCCTCCCAAATAGCTGGTGTGTGCCAACTGTGCCTGGCTTATTGAAGGTTTTTCTGATATCTTTCTGTTATTTATTTCTAATTACTCCCCCCTTTGGTCAGAGAGCATACTCTGTTTTTGAATGGACTTGAATACTTTTAAATTTATTGAAATGTTTTTTATGTACTAGCATATAGTCTCCCCTGGTAAATGTTTCATGTATAATTGAAAATAACGTATATTCTGCTGTTTGGGGGTAGAATGTTCTCTAACTGTCAATTAAGCCAGGATTGTTGATAGTGTTATTCAAGTCTTCTATAGACTTACTGATTGTATACTTATTGGTTTTATCAATTATTAGGAAAGAGGTATTGAAATCTCTGACTACGACTGTGAACTTATCTATTTCTTCTTGTGGTTCTATCAGGTTTTGGTTTGCGTATTTCAAAGCTATGTTTTTAAGTGCATAAATGTTAAGGTTTGTTATGTCTTCCTGATGTGTTTTTCCCTTCAGCTTTATGAAATGACCCTCTTTATTTCTGTAATATCCCTTTCTCCAAACTCTACTTTGCCTAATGTTAATATAGCTACCCTGGCTTTGTTTTTCATTAGTGTTAGCCTGATATATCTTTTTCCATCCTTTTACTTGTAATATGTTTGTGTCTTTATATTTAAATGAGGATTCTTGTAGGCAGCATATAGTTGGGTCATGCTTTTTCATTCAATCTGACAATCTCTGGCATTCAATTAGGGTGTTTAGACCACCCATATCTAGTGTGATTATTGATATGGTTGGGATTACATATACATAAACCATCTTGTCATTTGTTTTTTGTTTGTCTCATTTGTCCTTTATCATCTTTTTCTTCTTTTTCTGCCTTATTTTGATTACTTTTTATCTCCTTTATTGGCTGGAATATAACTGTTGTGTTATCTTAGGTTGCTTTAGGGTTTATAGTATGCATTTTAAACTTATCACAATCTATCATCAAGTGATGTTATAGTATTTAACAAAGTATAAGAAACTTACAACAGTATGCTTTCATTTCACTCTTGGCTCTTGTACTGTTGTCATCCATTTTACTTCTACATATCTTATAAACCTCATACTAAGTTATTATTTTTATTTGTAATCATTCATATGCTTGTCACAGTTCTCCTCCTAGACTATAAACTATTTGAAAATGGGATTCACATATGAATCAGTGTTGGCATTCAATTGACATTCAAAACTTTTTTTGTTGTTTCCAATGAATGGTAAAGAGAATGAGGGAACCAGTGGCAAAATGGCTCTGCTGCTTACCAAGGTGAAGCCCTGGACTAGCCCGGCCAATGTAGAAATACACGATGGCAGCAACACCCATGTTAACCAGCGTATACACCCACTGTATCACAAACATGATGAGAAGGGACCCGACAGCCTGTGAAAACAGAATAGGAAGAGCAAATCACCTAATGGCTTTCTACATGGTAAGCAAGCCACAAGGCTAATGTCTTCAGCAACATTCCCTCTCACCAACTTCTGATCACTGTAAACGTCTGAATAACTGAAGTTTATGAATAATTCAAAAAACCTCATTTAAGCAGATATTTGGGCAGATACCCTCTGAAAATAACTTTTTAATTAAAACTATCAATTAGATATTTTATCTTACCTCCTTGTCCCATTCTTCCCTATAAGAAACAAATTAGGATGAAAGTATAACTTAGTTGTACCTTAAAATTTAGTAACCCAGAAGTTATCATAGACAATTAATTATTTAAAAAGGAAATTATTGATTAAAATAAGCAGTTCATTGAATGTAATCTTGCCATATGTAGTCTCATCTAAATTCTAATACAACAGGCAATTAAATCACATTGCTTCTAATTAGGCCCTCCATCTTTCCTCCCCCTCAGCCCAAGATCACAAATGTGTCCACCTGAACTCTGTCCCAAGAACAATTGAGATCGAGATGAAGTTACTCACCCCCAACAGGGAGACCCAGGGGTTGCACATGTGGGTATAGAAAGAAGTTGATCTTCTCAAGATATCTTGTTCTTGGAGCCTGGACTTCAAGAAGAAATCTAAAAAATAGCCAAAGATTTGGTTGCCAAATTGCTATCAACCCTCTACTATTTTTTAGGAGAAAATACCTATGAGCTCGTCTTCCCCAATTTTGTAACTTAGCCTGAAAGACAACTCCCAGGGCTTGCTCTTGGAGGAGGAAGAAAGAAGTGTTTACAGCCTCCTCCCACCAGCCAATGATCTGAGAAAGAAAGGAAAGGGAGAGACAGAGTGGAGAGGAAGGTCCTCTGATGCCCAAGGCACATCTGTCCAGATATGTCATCTGGGGGGAGGGAATTGGAAACTCAGCTCTCCCCTCTTTTTTGGATGTAAGGGGTTAGAGTGGGAGAACTAGACATCTGGTATTCTTGGCTCCCAGGTGTGACCACTGGGACTGCTAGGGCAGGTTGGCTTTTGTCTAATGAGAGATGGTCTTTGCTACCTTCTGACTCTGAAGGTTAGCTCATGTTAGACTGGTCTCAGGTATCGACCAGAAAGTGATGAAGCAGAGAGATGGAGGGAGAATTGCTCCTCTGATTCCTTCCTCTGGCAATTGAAATGCCTGAGGGGAAAGGGGCCCAGCAATAAGCAAATGCATAGTCCTGCCTCATCCTTTCAGGCACAGCAGGGCTTCTCAGAGCTATGCCATGTTCTATTTGGCTCTGCATTCTCAGTTTACAGCTGGTTCCAAAAGCACTCAATTTAAAAAATAATAATTTTTTTTAATGTCAGAGTTATGAAGTTTGGGCTTTTAGTGTAAGCCTCACCCAAATAGTGTGCACTGTACCTATTAGGCAATTTCTCATCTCTCAATTCCCCTCTCACCATCCCACCCTCCTACCTTTCCAAGTCTTCAATGTCTATTACTCCACAATCTGTGTCAATGTGTACACATTATTTAGCT
Organism: Mandrillus leucophaeus; assembly: GCF_000951045.1. NCBI lineage: Eukaryota > Metazoa > Chordata > Mammalia > Primates > Cercopithecidae > Mandrillus > Mandrillus leucophaeus. Next base: position 1,949,837 of record NW_012100654.1, on the reverse strand, counting down.
CCCGCTTATAAGTGAAAACATGAGGCAGTTGACTTTCTATTTCTGCAGAAGTGCTCAATTTATGAAAATGCATCTAAATTGTTTAACAATATGGTCTAATCACCATGAACACACAATAATGTTTCAAACAAATGATATGTTGGATTAACTTCACAGTATGTTTATACTTCATTTCAACACCAAAACTTCAGGTGTTCTCAACTTCATAGTTTGTTGCTCAGGAAATACAGTAGAAAGCTCCCTACATAGCCCTTCTCTGTTCTCCAATATCAAATTCCTGCTTCAGCCAAACTGTCTTGACTGTGCCATCTCCTCTGCCCGGCCCTTCCTTCTTCACTACAGTCCAGAACCTGTCTCATATACCAGAGTTTTCCCCACCTCAACCACCCCTGATGTGTTGGTTCCTGGAATCTCTCTGGGATCCACAACTCATGAATCCCCTAGCCCCCTGCTTATCTAACTCTTATGCATCCCTCAGGTCTCAGTTCAGTTATCACTTCCTCGGGGAAATCAGCCCCCACAGGAAAATCTAAATATAGTCCCTCATACCATTAATATTTCCTTATGACCCATTTCCTTCACAGCACTTACCATCATTTGTAGTTGTATACGTATTTACATGTTTCCATGCCCACTGGATTATATGCTTCATGGGGGCAGGGTCCACATCCATCTTGAGCCTAGGGCTTGGCATGCAGCAGAACTCACTAAGTATTCCTAGACCAAGTCTCCCATCCTCTCTGGTCACTGTGGTTTTATGACCTAGCCCCTCTGAAGCACATGCCATCAGACTATTTCACACCCTACCCTTTATCATTACAGTCTTTTACCAACTTGTTATTCTTCTCTTGCTTGTTAAATATTTCAGCCCCTGGCTCACCATCTTTTTCTCTATCAGCATCCATTGTCATCCTTGGTGACTTCTACAAAAACAACTCATCCAAGGCCCTGCTTTCTTGATTCCTTGAAATCCTCATGCTAATAACATTTTCTTTCACTCATCCCAACCATCGACTCCCTTAGCTGCACTTGCGGTGTGCCATTACCAGTAACCTTACACTTCCTAAATCATGACTTTAAGCAATCTACTCTCAGCCCATAACCTCCTTTAAAAACAATGTTAAGCTCATTTGCTCTGCTGTTCCTCATTCCAACCATTCATAGTCTACAGAGGGACCTTTAGATGATTTGCCTTACTATGTTTTTGATTTCCATCACCTACCTCCCACTTTCCCTACCTTCTTACCTAGCTTGGGTTCCACCATCTAAAACTATCAGCATTCCCTTACATACACATCTGCTCCCATGCTTCAGCATTACTCAGCAGCCTCATACCTAGGCAACTCATTCTCCTACTCCCTGGTAGAACAAATTTAAAAGCTCTCTTCTCCAAAGAGAACTTTTCATGTTCTCTCATCACCAAATCAGCCAATTCACTTGCATCTATACTCTCTATTCTGCCTTCCTTTCTTTCACAGTGGATGAACAGCCTCTGATCCTAAGGCCTATACCTCCACTTGTGCCGTGATCCCATCCCTTTTCACTTGTTCAAGGACTTTGTTCTCGCATCATCAATTTTTCTATCCCCTACTGAATCATTCCCATCAAATACAAATACACTGTCATCTCTCCCACCTAAACAAACGTCTACAGGTCACCCCTAGTTATTGCCCTATTTCTGTGTCTCCCTTATAGCAAACCTCCTCAAAAGAATTGCCTATGCAGTCTCTATATCCCATTATTTCCCCAACCCACTCTTAAGATTGTATCCACTTTTCCACTAAAACTACTCTTACCAAAGTTGCCAATGATTTGAATCTTTTCAAAATCTGTGGTCAACTCCTAGTCCTCATTCCGTTTGATCTTTCAAGCAGCATCTGATACATGTGATCACTTTCTCCCTATTGAAACACTTTCGCCTCTAAGATGCCTCACTCTCTTGATTTTTCTATGTCACTGCCCACTCTCTCAGTCTTCTTTGCTGACTCGCCTCCTCCTTCCAGCCTGAAAATATTGGAGTATTCCAACATTCTGTCTTCAGCACTCCTTTTTCCCATGTATACCCACTCCTAAGAGATTTCTTCTAGTCCCATGGCTTTAAATGCTACTGATATATTGATGACTCCAAGTTTATATCATCCTTGACCTCTCCCTTGAACTTAAGTTTTGAATAGTTCATTGTCTTCTCAATATCACACATTAGTTGGCTAATAAGCACCTTAAACTTAACATGACTAACACAGAAATCTATTCACCTCAAATCTTCATTTGAATAAATAACACCACCATGTACACAAACATGTAAGATTCATCCTGACTCCCTTCTTTCTCTCACAGTTATACTTACTCCGTCCATAAACGTTGTTGATTCTACTATCAAAATATATGCTGAATACAATCACTCCTCACTGCCTCCATTGCTCCCGTCCTAATCCAACCCCCTTTCATCTTTCATCCATTTACTGTAGTGGGCTCCTGTGGTACAGAGCACAGCTAGAGAGTACAGTCCCCAGGATTTCTCACTGTTAGGTGTAACCATGTGACTAAGTTCTCAGCAACAGAATGTGAACAGAAGCAGTAAGTGCCACTTCTGGCCCAAGGTCTTCAAGAGAACATGTGCCTCTTCTCTGTGCACTTTCCCCTTCCTCTGCCTGAAATCTGAACGTGGTAACTCAGTCTTGACTGTGCACATGACTAGGTTCGAGGGCAGAGTGAAGTCGTACAAATGGCAGGAGCCTGGATCCCTGAGTGGATGCATGGAAGAGAGCCTCCCACGGAGTTGGAACACCCTTCTTGCACTGTAATGCAAGTAAATAACATTTTTTGGTTATTTGTTTAGCCTACCCTAATTAATATACCTCCAAATTGGCCTTGGCTCTCTCTCTTACCTCTAAAAGTCACTGATCTTCTTAAAGCCTGACTCTGGTCACATTGTAGCTGTAGCTAGAAGTTTCCGAGCCTTCCATCACACTCACAATGGCCCACATGGCCCTATACAGCACTGTCCCCCACTTTCCTCACTGGACTCTTCTCACCTCTCTTCCCTGGCTCACCGCTCTCCAGTCACTACTGGGCCTCTGCCATTCTTGATGAGTTGCCAGTCCAATCACCACCTGGACCTTTTTACATGCCAGTTCCTCTACCTGGAACTCTTCTTCTACCTCTCTGCATGGCTCACTGCTTCATGCAATTCAGTTCCCCATTAACATATCATCTTCCCAGTGAGATCTTTTCTAATAAATCTATCTGAAACAGTGCATCTTCCTCCCCACCCTGGTCTCTCTTTATCCCATTACTCCACTTTATTGTTCTTCATTATACTTATCACTTATTGACATCACAGTGTGTATTTGCTTGTTTATCAGATGTCTTCCCCTACTAGAATGTAAGCTCTACAACAGTAAAAACCTTCTATGTCTATTCAGCATGTTCCCCCAGCACTTAGGACAGTGTCTGGAATGTACAAGGTGTTCCATAAATGTGGGTAAATGAATAAATCATTCTACACCTTGAGAAGACTTCATCCTCTCAACATCTATTTGCATTCATCATGTGCCTCCAAGTATTATGCTTATCTTTTTATACATCTACACCTTCAGGGACAAGGACCCTCTTTTATACTCTAAATGCCAACTCTAGGCATTTAGAAGTTTGTATATAGGAAGCGCTAAGTAAAAGTCTCCTTAATAATTACGGATTAAAATAAAGTCTGCAAGATTGATCTGAATGGATGGCTCTAGTACTTTTCAAAAAAAAAAATTCTGTTATGATTGCCATTAATTAAATCATATAGTTTTAACAATTTAATTAAATTGGTTGTTAGGTTTGTACTTATCACTTATTGACATCACAGTGTGTATTTGCTTATTTATCATATGTCTTCCCCTACCAGAATGTAAGCTCTATAACAGCAAAAACCTTCTATGTCTATTCAGCATGTTAAATTGTGAAGTTTTAACAATTTAATTAATGGCAATCATAACAGAATTATTTTAAAAATTGTTTAATTTTAACAATTTAATTAATGGCAAACATAGGCTTAGTAAAATACAGTTGCCCCCTTGGTTATTAAGAAGGAACACTAGACTGGGCACAGTGGCTCACACCCATAATCCCAGCACTTTGGGAGGACAAGGCAGGCATGTCACAAGGTCAGGAGATTGAGACCATCCTGGCCAACATGGTGAAACCCTGTTTCTACTAAACAAAAAATACAAAAAATTAGCTGGGCATGGTGGCACGTGCCTATAATCCCCACTACTTGGGAGGCTGAGGCAGTAGAATTGCTTGAACCCAGGAGGCTGAGGTTGCAGTGAGCCAAGATTACGCCACTGCACCCCAGCCTGGGCAACGGAGGAGGAGGAGGAGGAGGAGGAGGAGGAGGAAGAATAAGGAGGAGAAGGAGGAGAAGGAGAAGAAGAAGAAGGAGAAGGAGAAGAAGGAGAAGGAGGAGGAGCAGGAGGAGGAGGG
>NW_012100654.1:1937088-1945197 GCF_000951045.1 Mandrillus leucophaeus | reverse complement strand
AGGAGAAGAAGAAGAAACACTATTCACTATTGGTTAAGAACTTACATTTTTGCCTTTCTCTGAGATCTGTCACCTATTAAGCTCACCCTTTTACAACACTTGATCTTATACAACCTCAATTTTACTGATCCTAAAGGGAATTTTGTGTGTGTGTGTGTGTGTTCTGAGGAACTTGGGCAGAAGTAGTAGGAAAGGTTTGTCCTCTAGGCAGCCACAATGGTGTTTTATATATCAGCAATGTAAGGGAGAATTTATGCGAAGATGCCCAATGACTCTTTGAATAGGTACTATAAAATAGACAATTATTCGTAATTCTGAATAGCTAGGGTTTCAAAACTCTTCCAAAGTGACTAAAGGAATTTTTTTTCTCATCTCAAATTTTGCTAGAGAAAGCAAGTTGTACAAACTTGTCAAGGGGGCAGGGGACAGCTTCTCATGCTAGAAATACTAGGAAGTTATATCAAGCCTCTACTCATAAACAAGCATGCATTGTGCATGTTAAAAATGTCAAACATAACAAATATGCAAATATTAAATTGACTTTTAAAATCTAGTGATATGTATAAGTTCTATATTCACAGCAGATATAAACACTTTAAGCATAAAGGGGGAAACCCCAATTATGTTAATTTTTAAATAATAAATTTAAGTAATTTTATAGAAATTACTTAAACATTAAACCCTCTGTGAAAATTCACTTCATATCTTTATCAGAATAAATAAACACGTAGTTCTAATTAGCATGTATAAACTGATAATGTATATTGCCATAGTACACACAGAATCATGTTTAAAATCCCTGTGGTATTTTATCTTGTTGATGTTATAATTTGCTTAACCACTTTCCAAATGCTAAGCACTTAAGTTATTTCTAATTTGTCATTAGCACAAACAATGCAGCTATGACAATCTTGTACATATTTTTTGGTTTGTTGTTTGGCTGATTTGGGGTTGTTTCCTTGACAAACGTTTCCCTCAAATAGACTTACTAAATCAGGGCAATTAAACAGTTTTGTGTTTCTTGTTACATCTTGAAAGATCATTCTCCACAAAGAATGAACCGGAGGGACTTCTAGCCATGGCAGTATGAAGAGGTCAGTGAATCTTCTCCACACACATACACACAAAAGATTATACTAGACAAAATAGTCCAAAACAGTTACTTCAGAGCTCCAGAAATTTACCAGATGAAGAAAACAAATTGAGAAGTATTTATTTTTCAAAAATGTCTAAAGCTGAGGGTAAGAAATATGAAAGCCTGTGGCCTTCTTGCCTAAGCTGCTCCCATTCAGCATGGAGCTGGTCAGAAACCAGCAGTTTGCTGTCAACGGGGCAAACTTGATTTGAAGCCAGGGCAAAAGGCTGTGGCTTTATATGCTAAATATGATAAGCACAGTAGAAAAATGAATGGGGAAAATCCTTGCTAGCCTGAAAGTGCAGACCCAGCTAGGGTGAGCAGAAGACCAGCAGAAATCTAATGGGGGAGATCCTGGAAATGACAGCACCATAGAAAGACTAGATAACCTCCCCACATTTCCCTGGATGACGAGAAAACTATGCCCATGCCTGGGGAGGCCTGAAAGAACCTGGCAAAACATAAAATCCAGAGGAGAGTGGGGAACTAATTGGATCCAACTTTGACTGTGCTTCCCAAGTGACACACAGATCCACTGGCAGAAAGCAGAGCCTTAAGGGCTATGCAGACACAGGGGGCAACCTCCTAGCAAACCAGGCTAAACAAATAAAAATAAGAATAAAAAGCAGACTAACGATATCAGCAGCCACACACCACAGGGGAGGCAGATGCCGCCATTTAAATCCAGGGAATTTACTAAAATAAACAAAAAATGAAAACCTCAGAAATACATATCAGAATAAAGAGTTGCTACATTATTTAAACTATCTAGTTTTCAACCAAAACTTACAGGACATGCAAAAGTCCCAGAAAACTGTGATCCATGCTCAGGAAAGGAAAACATTAAGTAAAAGAAACTGAGTAGGTTCACATATTGTATTTAGCAGACAAAGACTTCAAACTTCAAAACAGCTGTTAAAAATATGTTTAAAGAATTATATAATGTTAGTGAGAAAAATTAGGATGACAATGACTTTAAAAATAAAGAATACCAATAGAGAAATATAAACTATAGGCCAGGTACAGTGGCTCACGCCTGTAATCCCAGCACTTTGGGAGGCTGAGGCATGCAGATCCCCTGAGGTCAGAGTTTGAGACCAGCCTGGCCAACATGGTGAAACCCCATCTCTACTAAAAATAAAAATTAGCTGAGCATGGTGATAGGCATCTGTAATCCCAGCTACTCAGGAGGCTGAGGCAGGAGAATCACCTGAACCCAGGAGGTGGAGGTTACAGTGAGCCAAGATTATACCATTGCACTCCAGCCTGGGCAATAAGAGCAAAACTCCATCCAAAAAAAAAGACAGAGACAGAGAGAGAGAGAGAGAGAGAAATATAAACGATAAAAAAATAACCAAATGAAAACTCTACAGTTAAAAAATACAGTAACAGAAATGAAAAATGTACTAGATGGCATCAACAGAAGACTTGAGATGACAGAGGAAAGAATCAGTGAACTTGAAGACAAAAATAATCCAAAGTGAAGAACAGAGAAGGAAAGGTGGAAGCAAAAGAAAGAGAGTCTCAGAGGCCTAATGGGATAATGTCAAGTGTATCAACAAATATGTAATGGGAGTCTCATAGGGACAGGAGAAAAAGAAAGGCCAGAAAAAATATTTGAAGAAATATTAGCCAAAAACTTCCCAAATTTGATGAAAAACTTTAATCAATAGGAAAGGAATGAATCAATTGATGTTGCCTCTAGAAATGTGTACATACACCTAATTATCACAAATCTGCTATTTTATTTTTTATAGCTTAATAGATATGCACTTATATATGTATTTATTATTATTATTATTTAAAAACGGAGTCTCACTCTTATTGCCCAGGCTGGAGTGCAATGGCGCGATCTCAGCTCACTGCAACCTCCACCTCCCAGTTTCAAGGGATTCTCCTGCCTCAGCCTCCTGAGTAGCTGGGATTACAGGCATGTGCCACCACGCCTAGCTAATTTTTGTATTTTTAGTAGAGATGGGGTTTCTCCATGTTGGTCAGGCTGGTCTTGAACTCCTGACCTCAGGTGATCTGCCCACCTTGGCCTCCCAAAGTGCTGGGGTTACAGGCATGAGCCACCATGCCCAGCTTAATGATATCTTAAAGATGATTTAATTTGTGTTCATTTAATCAATATCATGGCCTAGTTCAAAACAAATACTCATTGCAAGTGGTGGCATACACATTGTGTAGTGGTTAAGAGCACGGGTTTGACAGTCAGATTGACCTGGGTTCAAATTCTGACTGTCTCATATCATGAGCAAGTGTTTAACTTCTCTGAGCCTCAGTTTTATCATCTGTAGAAAGACAGAACAATGCCTAAATCTGGGATCCAGTGAAATAACTCATATTAAATGCTAATCTCAGTGCCAGGCACATAGGATGTGCTCGATAAGTGCTGGCTATTTTTAGCTACTAATAATACTTAACAATAAGAATTCACTTGTTGACTCGACATGAATGAGTGAGCATTGATTTTTCAAATGTTAAACTTTGTATTTATCTCACCTGACATCTTTTCAGTAAAATCTAGATTTTGGACCTTCCTGTTTTTAAAAATGATATGCTTTGGAAGGTATGCTTTTATCAGTTGTGTTTGTAAGAATAATTGTTTCCTTCTGTGACACTGTGTTGTGCAAATGTTTTTTATTTCTATTTAATCAGATACCTTGTCTTTGATGACGTCTACATAGTCAGAAATATCTCTCTTGCACAGCTGTTGTAAATAAAGAATTCTTGTGTACAAAAGGCATAAAATACAGCCTCAAGTTAATTTTTAAAATCCATGCTCTCAGGAATATTTATTTCATCGTGATTTGATTATTACTATTTTACAGCATCTGGTTTGTCAATGATTAGGTTCTTGTAATAGTTAAACTCTTTCTATTTGATCAATGCTTCAACGTTTTAGCCAATATTTGCTCAATTGCTCATCAATTAAAGTAGGCTTTAGTGAGGGCTACATTATGTGTACTGTGTGGGAATATGGTAATGAGTACAGAGGTGAAAAGACAGTTCGCAAACAAAGGAATCTGACAATCTAGTGGCAAACAAATGAGATTAACATTTATTTCCTTAAGATAGACAAATAAACCTAAAGACAAATGTGTAAACAAATATGACATAAATATGATGTGATATAAATATAATAGTTTATATTACTAATATGAATCAAATGTTATGGTTGCACAGTGGAAGACATCACAGAATCCTTCTCCAGAAGAGGCAAAGTGGGTGTTAAAAGTCAGATGGATTTGAAATGATGTCAGAGTTTTCCAGATGGAGAAGGGGAAGGTGAAGCAATCGGAGGAGGCAGAACAGGGTGTATGAAGGCAGGAAGGAATAAGAACATGGTGTGCTTAGGACATCAGTTTGGGTGAAAGTGGAACATACAGTGCATGGGTTGTCATGAGAAGGGTGGCCAGGAAGGTAGGTTAGGGCTGGATTGCGAAGAACCTTGCATTGCACACACAATCTGGGACTTCACATGGAAGGGGTTAGATTCCAGCAAGGGTTTTTAAGTAAGAGACACATGATGAGAGTTTTATTTTAGAAAGATCATTCAGTGGGCAGCATGAGGGAGAAATGGGATGGGGGAGCATTTTGGAGACTTAGGAAGAGTCCAGGTACAAGATGATGAGGGTCTGCACCAAAGTAAAGACAGCAGGGAGTGGGAGACAGGGAATGGTCAGCAACACCTATGACGTTTCTAAGACTAGGCAACTGGACAGCCACCACTTCCTTGATTAAACATTGCAGACTGTTCATGTCTCTCCTGAAAACCCACTGAGAAGACAGAAAAGGAAGGAGACAGACATAAACCCACAAACACAAAGAGAATGAGAGAGGAAAAATAAAAACAAGCCCTGGAAGATGGAAAGGTGACAGTGGTGACAGACGGAGCAGAGCAGAGGAGAATGAGCCCTAGGGCCTCCAGAGAGGGTGCTAACAGGGAGCAGCCCAGTTCACTCTGGCAGACCAGGTTCAGGACCACGAAGTACCACATCCCAAGCAGTGGTGAGGTATAGGGGGCTGATGGGAGGTCTATATTTGATGTACACCAAGATCCTTTTCTCTGCCTATGAAGCCAAGTAACAACCCTTCTGTTGCCCAGTTCCCTCCCGAAGGGGGCTTTCCTCTGAAACAATCAAGCCAGAGAGTGCCCAAGCTTGGCACAGCAGGCACAGCAGGCACAGCAGGCACAGCAAAGAGTGGGGAAATGGAGCTTGGAGCCAGGGAATTAAAAGCACATCTATACCCTAAACAGTGCGACCCCTCTCCAACTCACTCATCTCATCCTGTTCCCAGAATGCAAGTACCTATCTGTGTGTCCCTCGAGCAAGGGATTACAGAACCCTCCTCTAGAGGAACATACTGAAGAGTCCAAGAGAAAACCTCTAGATATTCACATTTGGGGGGTCCTCCAGTAAAAAGTCTAGCCCACTCCTCCTTATTCTACAACAAGGTGCCCCAATGAACAAGCCCTGCTAATGTACAAAGCTCTTCTAAACAGTTTTTTAGTACTTCACTTAAAAAAAAAAAAAAGAGACAGAGACAGAGTCCCACCCTGTCACCAAGGCTAGAGTACAGTAGTGAGATGATGGCTCACTGTAACCTCAATCTCCCAGGCTCAAGCAATCCTCTCACCTCAGCCTCCTGAGTAGCTGGAATTACAGGCATGTGCCATCACACTTGGCTCATTAAAAAGATTTTTTTGCAGACACAGGGTCTCAATATGTTACCTAGGCTGGAGTGTAGTGATGCGATCACCACTCACTGCAGCTTCAACTTCCCAGGCTCAAGCTGTCTTCCCACCTCAGCCTCCCAAGTAGCTGAGACTACAGGCATGTGCCACTATACCTCACCAATTTTTAAATTTTTGTAGCGGCCGGATCTCGCTATGATGTCCAGGCTGGTCTTGAACTCCTGGGCTCAAGCATTCCTCCTGTCTCAGCCTCCCAAAGGGCTGGATTACAGGTGTGAGCCACCGTGCCCAGCCAGTACTTCACTTTTAAGTACAAAAAGAAGTCAAAAGATCAATGGACATTTCAGAAAAAGCCTCCAAGATTTAAAAAAAAAAAAAAAAAAAAGAGAGAGAGAGCGAGCCCAAACCAAAGAGAAAAGAATTAAAGAAAACAGGAACAGTGAAAGGAACGGAAAAACTTGTTAAAATTATTTTCACTTTTATTTTTAGAGACAGGGTTTTGCTCTGTCACCCAGGCTGGAGTGCGGTGGAGTGATCACAGCTCATTGTAACTTCGAATTTTTGGGCTCAAGAGATCCCCCCCGACCTCAGCCTCTGGAGTAGCTGGGGCTACAGGCACATGCCACTATGCCCAGTTAACTTCCTTTTTAATTTTTGTAAATATGGGGTCTCACTATGTTTCCCAGGCTGATCTTGAACTCCTGGCCTCAAGTGATCCTCCTGCCCCAGCCTCCCAAAGCACTGGGTTTACAGATATGAGCCACTATGTCCAGCCTCAGAAAAAAATTTTAAAGGGGGAAGAAAAATAATATTATCAGAGACAGAAGATAAGCCATTGTTCCCATAGAACAAAAATAGATGATGTTCAAATTAGGAAAAAAAAAAAAAAAGACAGGGACAAATTAGATTACAACCAAGAGGTCCTGGAAATTAAAAACTGGATAACTGTGGCATAGACTGATAGTTGCTACCCTATCTCTCCTTTTTTCTTAGGAAAAAAAGAAAAAACACATAATTTTATGTAAAGTAGTAATACGACCAGTTAAAAAACAATTTCTCAGCCTTCTTTGCAGTTTGTTGTAATCACAGGACTAAATTCCAACCAGTGAAATATGAGAAGTGTGGAATGGGACTTTTGAGGAAGCCTCCTCCAAATGACTCAATTTAGAGGCTCACCATTTTGCCCTTTTTCCCTCTCCTTTTTCTAGTGCCTGGAATATAAATGTAATGGCATGACCCCAGCAACCACATGTTGGATCACAGAATAATATACTAAGGATGATGGTAAAGAAAATGATAAAGGAGCATGGGTCACTCAGGACCATGGAGCTGCCATGGCATCCAAGGACAGCCCACCTCTGGATCCTTGTGTATGAGCTAGATGAAGTCACTATTATTTTGCAATTTTGTTATCCTCAGTCAAAACTAATCATGACTGATACAACAACCAACCCTTCAAAAAAAAGCATTAGAGACTTGGGAGAGAAAATCCATGAAATATTCCAGAAAAAACAACAAATAAATGAATAGGAGAGAGAAAAGAAAGAAAATTAGAGACCCATTTAAGAAGATACAAAATCAAGATAATAGAGTGGGGATGGAGGGATGCGGGTGGGGAATTATCAAAGAAAAACTATGTAAAAGCATCAATTTGGTAAGAAATCTCTTGTTTCCTGGATCTGACACAGAAGTGTGGTAACAAGAGGAATTCTAAGACAACAGCTTTGTAGCAGACCTAGCAAACAAACAATCTAGAGTGGAACAGAAAGATGGAGCCATAGGACAGAGGGGAAAAAAGACAAGAATATATTTCTGAAGAATTGGAGCATTTTGAAAACAATGCAAAGAGACATTTGACAGATCTGCCAGAGCATTTAAAGAAAAATGATGACAGAAAATCAAGCAAAGAAAAAACTAAGGCAATTATTAATTCTAGGAAACAGCAAAAGTTGAGCAAAAAAGGAAATGTAATCATAGTGTAACATATGGCTCAGAACTGAGCAATATTTACTTAGTCATGATAACAAGAATGCCAGCTTTTAATTTAATTTAAAAAACTGTGGGATAACTACTCTGGGGCATTAGATAAGGAGAAGTCAGAGTGGCATATAAGAATTAAATCCAGGCAGGGTGTGGTGGCTCACGCCTGGAATTTCAGCACTTTGGGAGGATGAGGTGGGCAGATCACTTGAGGTCAGGAGTTCAAGACCAGCCTGGCCAACATGGTGAAACCCCATCTCTACTAAAAATACAAAAATTAGCTGGGTGTGGT